>NC_135820.1:33866831-33993169 GCF_964213995.1 Mustelus asterias | reverse complement strand
GTGTCAGTATCCGAAAGGACGGTGGAAAACTCTCAAAGAGCATTTGGGCATCTACTTAAAGAGGATTAATTTGCAGCAGGGTTATGGAGTTTTGGAGGGAAGGGTCTGTTTCTGTGCTGTACTCTTTTTTTAAAAGCTGCAACCAAATTGGACAGTTACTTCAATGAGCTGCCAGAAGGGCCAACTGAATTTCTTGTGTGGTGCTGTATTGAATTAATCAATTCCGGCCTCGGGTCTCTATCTGTGTAGAGTTTGCACATTCTCCCCTTGTCTGTATGGGTTTTCTCTGGGTGCTCCGGTTTCCTCCAACAGTCCAAAGATTTGTGTGTTAGGTTGATTGGCCATGCTAAATTGACCCTAGTGTCAAGGGATTAGCAGGGTAAATATGTGGGGTTATGGGAATAGTACCTGGGTGGGATTGTGGTTGGTGCAGACTCGATGGGCAAAATGGCCTCCTTCTGCACAGTAGGGATTCTATGATTCAATGATAATGACGAGCTGAGATTAAAAAAAGGAGCAGTTGTAAGTGGGAAAACACCTAAATCAGAAGTAGCTGCTAACAATGCATCATAGAGAGTCAATTCAATGTTATGTGTCTTTTCAGAGAGAAGCAGAATGGCCAATGTGTCAGTGGAGGGTATCGATGTCCCAAATTCAGAAGAATAAGGAAATGCCTGGGCTAATTTTCTTCTCCTTATATCCCAATTTTTATTTTTCATTAATCCTGTTTGGGATATGGGTGTCACTGGCCATCCCAGCATTTGTTGCACATTTCCAGTTGCAGTGGAGGTGATGCTGGTTCGACCCCCTTCTTGAACCTCTGGAGCTTGTGTAATAACAGTACTCTCATAGTGCTGTTAGCAGAGGAGCTCTAGAAATGTGACCCAGTAACCACAAAGCAATAGGGATATTTGTCCAAGCTGAGATGACACACGATTTGGAAGGGAATCACGGAGGTGATGATGTTTCCATATGCCTGCTGGTCCTGTCCTTCTAAGGAGCAGAGGTGACGGGTTTGGCAGTTGCAGTCAATGAAGCCTTGGTGCGTTGCTGATCATGTAGATACCAATGCATATCAGATCTGACAGAGAGGAAATATAAGAGGAACACAATTCCTGGAGAGCACCCATTTTGGGTGAGCAGTTCTAACCTTAGACCAGACAGAGTTTTTAAATGGTTTGCAGATGATGCAAGTCTTTTCCACATCATTTCCCAGTGGTTCTATCAGGTAGCTATCTGGAATGATGCCTTGAAATGTATGAAATGACAAGTGTTGGAATGTTCAATAGGAAAAAGCAGCCTCTTCATATCAGGGGATCTGCTGAGCAAACAACAACCTCCACTTACTTCACGTATTTTGTTCTGATTCTTCAGTGCAGAGCAGCATGGTAGCGCAGTGTTTAGCACTGCTGCCTCACAACGCCAGGGACCCAGGTTCAATTCTGGCCTCAGGTCAGTGTCTGTGTGGAGTTTGCACTTTCTCCCTGTGTCTGCTTGGGTTTCCTCCAGGTACTCCAGTTTCTTCCCACATTCCAAAGATGTGCGTGTTAGGTTGACTGACCATGCTAAATTGATCCAGTGTCAGAGGGGTTAGCAGGGTAAATGAGGATTAGGGGAATAGGGTGCGTAAGAAACATAAACATAAGAAATAGGAGCAGGAGTAGGCCATCTAGCCCCTCAAGCCTGCTCTGCTATTCAATAAGATCATGGCTGATCTGATAGTGGGTTCAGTTCCACTTACCCGCCCGCTCCCCATAACCCTTAATTCCCTTAATGGTTAAAAATCTATCTATCTGTGACTTAAACACATTTAACGAGGTAGCCTCTACTGCTTCATTGGGCAGAGAATTCCAAAGATTCACTACCCGCTGGGAGAAGAAGTTCCTCCTCAACTCTGTTCTAAATTGACTCCCCCGTATTTTGAGGCTATGCCCCCTAGTTCTTGTTTCCATTGTAAGTGGAAATAACCTCGCTGCTTCTACCCTGTCTAGCCCCTTCATTATCTTATATGTCTCTATAAGATCTCCCCTCAACTTTCTAAACTCCAATGAATACAGGCCCAGTCTACTCAATCTCTCCTCATAAGCTAACCCCCACATCTCTGGAATCAACCTGGTGAACCTTCTCTGTACCCCCTCCAAAGCTAATATATCCTTTCTTAAATAAGGGGACCAAAATTGTACACAGTACTCTGGGTGCGGCCTCACCAGTACCCTGTAGAGTTGCAGCATGACCTCCAGGTGCGGGTGGGATTCTGGTCAGTACAGACTCGATGGGCCGAATAGCCTCCTTCTGCACTGTGGGGACTCTATGATTCTAGAGCTACACTGTTATAGCAGAGAGTCTTTGGTTCACTCAGCAACACAAAATGCCCAGAATTTGCATTATTATAAGCCTTTAAGGGCTGCAGCAGCTTGTAGTCCCACAATTTGTGAAATTCAGTTGAAATTAATTCCGGTGTTACAAAAATTGCAATGCCCAACCTATGCTGAGGTAAAGGGGCAGAAAAATCTGCTGAATTCGCTGGCAGAAAATTGACAGTGCAGCTCTATGCAGATAGAACAACTGATGACATTTAGCGAAAGGTAACATCTGGTAAGTTGAAAAGTAGCATCATTGTATTGGTTGGGAACATGCCAGAGATATCAAACCAGGAGAGATCTTGGAATATTCATAAACACACCACTGACATCATTCACCCATTGCTCCAGGGTGCTAAAGAGAGCAAAAATAACACTGGTTTGCTGAGGAAAAGGTATTATTACAATTGCATTTGCTCTTGGTGAGGAAGCATACATCGTTCCACGTTAAATTCTCTTCCTCCTATTTCAAAAAAGACACTGTTATTCAAAAAAGTAAAGGAGATGGTTGCAAGATAACCAGAATTTACAATGAAGAGCGAGTATGGATTTGCTTATTTACAGAGGAGGCTGTGGAGAGACTTAATTGAATCTTTTAATATTATGAAGGGGTTGATAAGCAGATACATTTCTCTCCAAAATACAAGATTCCAGAAATGGATGGGGATACGGCTTTAAGAAAAGGAAAAGATAAATAAGGAATTAGGCCAGACTATCTTGAATAATAGTGAAACATGTTCCAGCACATTGAACAAACAAGAAGCTTCAAGGGATTTCAAAAAGGAAGTAGATAAATTTATGTCATTTGAAGGATACATGGTTATTAAATTTTATAAATAAAACAGACATTTCATGTAAAGAAGGATAAAGGAAAAGATTAAATGCCTGAAGGCTTTGTCCTGTCTGAAGTACATTAATAATTTAGCTCTAAAATAGAAGAAAACATTTTAAAGAAGACTTTCGCAATGACTGTGGAAAGTAAAGCCTTTATTTGGTTCCAGCAGTCTCGCCAGGGTTGGTGACACTTGAAAATGGGACATTAGAAAAGAGAGCAAAAGATCAGTATTCAGATTACCATGTTCCTACATTATTATTACTTTAGAATAAAAATGTAAATTTTACTGAGAAATCCTATATATTAAAGTGAGAAGCAGAAGTATTCTCGCTTGTATTAAATTTTCATTTTGCTTTGAAAGGTATGACTGATAATTTGGCCAATTCCAGTTCAGAAAAAATCAGCGAGATTTTGTGAGATTTTTCTCATTTTGATTTGATTTATTGTCACATTTATTGGGATTGAGTGAAAAGTATTGTTTCTTGCATGCTATACAGACAAAGCATACCGTTCATAGAGTGCATAGGGGAGAAGGAAAGGAGAGGGTGCAGTGTTACATAGTGTTACAGTCATAACTAGGGTGTAGAGAAGGATCAACTTAATATAAGGTAGGTCCATTCAAAAGTCTGACGGTAGCAGGGAAAAAGCTGTTGTTGAGTTAGTTGGTACATGATCTTCGACTTTTGTTTCTTTTTCCCGATAGAAGAAGATAGAAGAGAGTATGTCCGGGGTGTGTGGTGTCCTAGATTATGCTGGCTGCATTTCCAAGGCAGTGGGAATTGTAGACTGAGTCAATGGATGGGAGGCTGGTTTGCTTGATGGACCGAGCTTCATTCACAACCCTAGTTCCTTGCGCTCTCTCTCATTTCCAATTTTCTTCTGGCATTGGTGATGAAAGTGTTGGAAAATCACAGTCAAAATATACTTGAAATCACACTGGTTAGGTTACACTAAAATCCAGTTTCTGAAGTAAATTAAATACTTTTTGACATTAAAATCGTTTTAAAATGTGCCGAAGGGAAATGATTGTAATTCAAAACAACATTGTGGGTAGTATCTCACAATGTGACCTGGGACATGGCCAGTTTTGTGGATGGGGCCTGACTCGGGCGAATTGAATCCAGAAGCACTTCAAAGAAAATGGAAAATAGGAACTCAAGTAACTTTCTTTGGTGATAGGTCATTATCATTGAAAATTCCCTGATCCTTTGTATTGATTTGGCCAATGGCACAAAACTAATGGAAACATTTCCCCCGTTATTTCTGCCTGTGATGGAAAACATATTTTATTACTTTCACTCAAGGCTCAGAAGTATGTTAGCTCTGGCATAAGCAACTGTTGTGAAGCTTCACAGAGATGGAGCTTTTACTTTTTATTTCCTTTCAATCCAAAACTGCGGAGTTGAACTCGAGGATAATGAGACTGGGAAACGTAGTTATTTTAAAAACATCTTATTCTGTGTCTCTTTTTATCTAAGTAGTGGAATGTAAATCAACTCAAATTTATGTCTGGAACCATTAATGCTGTAGTCAGCAAAGCCTGTGATATATTTATTACATTTTGGTTTTCATTCAAAAGTGGCTTTTAACCAAGTTTCTTACTTGGCATAGTCAAAAATAGTGAATAAATTACTCCGGACTTTCCTGATCATTTGAATCAGTTTTATACATGTATGAATATGGGTCTTTTTTCCTCACTGTACTAATATACTTTATTCTCACAGGTAAACTGCCTGCAAACTGCAATTGATTTCTTGGTTTCCATTGTCATTTTACCACGTATTAATGGTAAGTGTCAATCTGGAAAATAAAACCGAACTTTCCAATTATTAACTGTTATGAAAGATTATGATTTACATTTGAGATTTTCTGCATTAAAAAGGACAGCAATCTCCAAAAGTATAAAAATCACTCATTTATGATATCAGCTCTCCTGATGACCCAGTGAGCTTTGCAAATGAGTAGCTGAATTATAAAATCTAGGAAATCCACCACTTCAATCTCGGTCTTTGCTGAAGTAGCTGATTGCAGTAAGTGGCGGCAATAGGAGGTAAGGAAACAAAAATGAATTAACGTTCTCCCTTCTGAACACAATGCAGCAGTACTTGGCTCAACAGAATTGGCTCACGTATTAACTATGGTCACTTGCCTGAACTCCTGCAAATTGGCCCAGAGATTCTGATCCTGGAGGGTTGTATCCTGGAGACTCCCTGGCAGCTGCACCATCTCTGGATGTCCCCATGCAAGGACTACACAGGAATTGGTGGGAAGTTTATACTTCCGATGGGCAATTACCCTTCACCGGGAGCCATCCAAACCTCTGATATGAATCGAAGACTTCAGATGGTTCTGAACTCATGACGGAACAGTTAGCTTCTGAATCCACCCCGCCACTTCCAACCCATCCACTGCATTCCCTAACTACCTATCTCCTACCCCCCCCCCCCCCGCAACCAAACTCTCCCCAACCCTGCGTATTCTCCCAACGCCCTGATTAACAGACATACCCATTCCCAACTTTCACCTTAACTACTCCCTCACCCCTCCGACTAGCTTCCCACCCCCTCAAATATCCACTCCCCACAACCCACCCTCAGCTACCCTCCCACCCCAACTAATCACCAATCCGCTGACTATGCTCCTACACCCCCTTCCCTGACCCATCCTACCCACCCTCCAAAACTCTACCCACTTATCTTATACACTTAGCTTATCCCTGACTTCTCAAAGTGGCATTTGAACACAGGGACCTTAAACCCACCTGGTTTACAGCAGCCAGTATCATAAAAAGATGTCACTTCACTTCCCCCAACTGCAAGGCTTCAGGACCCAGGTGCACATTTATCACCAGGCCCAGGTCAGATGAGCAATGGGCAGCTCTGAATTAAGGTGGGGAGAAAAGGGGCAGAGTGGCATTCCAACTGTGACTGCCACTCCTCGAGAATTCTGGGCCAATAATTTAATGTTTTCAGAAGAGGGGGAGAGTGCCAAAAGTTGGTGAAAGATATAAATCTCATCTGCCTATGGAATATCAATATGTAGTAAACCACAACTAATGGTAGTAAACCACCAACGGTTACCTAAGCCGGGAGTTGAACCCAGGCCCCTGGCACTGAGGCAGCAGTGCTATCCACTGTACCACCATGCCGCCCCTATACTCACATAATTATGACCGATGTGTTTTAATATGGTTTAATATGATAGAGGAAGGCAGGTCTAATTTGGAAAATTAAAGTTGACCATCAGCAACTGTAACAAGCCCTGTGACTTGAATTTTCATGCTGATTGAGAGACTCTCCATCTTGGTGAAAATGGCTGCAGAGGCCCAGGTCTGGAAGTCCTGCCCCTGAACCGGGCCTCACCATTCTTGTGTGGCTTCTAAATAACACATCTGTTTTGTGGAGAATTAAAGTTCAGTTGCCTTCAAGCTGATCTGATTTTGGTTAATGCACTTTAGACCTGGTAGGGGAAAGTCTAGAGTTAGCAGCATAATTTGGAAGGTAGGGTACCTTTTATTTGAAGATACAGGTATTCTTTTGGATATGGTCCCTTTGGGAGAGATAAGGTGTCCTTTGGGATTGTTGAAAGGTAGACATGAATGTGCTGGCAAAATGTATAAACTAGGTTAATAGAATCGTTACAGCATCGAAGGAAGCTATTTGGCCCATCATGTCTGTACTGGCTCTCTGAGGGAACAGTTCACTTAAAATTCATTCCTTCACCTTCTCCCCACAGCCCTGCACATTCTCTTTCAGGTAATAATCTATTCCCTCTTCAATGTCTCAATTGAATCTGCCTCCACTATGAACTCAGGCAGTCTATTACTGATCCTGACCAGTCTTACCGCTGCATGAAGACATTTTTCTTCTCAGGTCACCAACCCTATCTCTTCCCGATTTCCCAGTGAGAGATTTGGGAGTAACCCAAAGTTGTGCTGGGGAATCCCACTCAGAAGTTCCCAGGTAAGCATTTTACCCGTGATTGTCCAGAAGCGCCAACTTCTCCTGGACAATTGGACTGCGCTGGGAATTATCTGAAAAAGGGATTTAAATTGCTAACTACAGATGGTTCTGCCAGTGTTACATTATTAGTTACTCTGAAAAAGTTAGAAGAATTGAAACCATTTCTAACTTCAGGGTTTTAAATACCCAGACCGAGCCCCACACTGGACATCTCCACACTCTCAACCCCACAGGGAACTTCTCCACTACCATACCCCACCTCCCACCATACTACCAGTCTGACTGCGTACCCACACCCCACACACAATATGATATCCCCCCCCCCACCGACCCGACCTGACACTCCCCCAACCCAACCTGAGAGCGTCCCCCCCCTCAGTATAACTCCCTGACCAAAGCCAACCCAACTCCCTGTCTGACTCCCCTCTGTGTTAGACCTCCCCCACGTCTGATCTCCCCAAATCCCTGATGACTGAACACCCCACCCCCCCCCCCCCTCACGTCTGTGCCCCCATGTCCGATCCCCACTCCCCACATCCCACACCTACTACCCCCACTGGCTTTGTTTCCAACCCCCCACCCCCTCTCCAATGTTCAATCCTCCCATTCTGATTTCTGACCTCTCCCGACCTCTGACCTCTCCCACTACCCTGATATCCAATCCCCTCCCACCCCAATGCCTGACTCCCCACCTCCTGTCCGAGTCCCTCTACAACTGACCCCACTCCCATATCCCATCCACTTTCCTTCTCCCTAGCCTGCTATTTTCAGTGGGATCTATAAACTCACCTGCTTTATAACAGCTAATGCCATAAAAAGGGGTCATGTTTTCCTTAGTGCAGTTATTTTGGACTCTGAAGCTGGACCCAGGCAGCTGCTGCACTGTTCGAATCTCACCCAGCCTGAGTCAGGAAGGTTGGGTGAGATGGGCACTGAAAAAATTTAGCACAGGTTAATGCGGTACGGAGTGGCAATCCAATGCTGATTGCTACTCTGAGAAAGATATGGCCCACCATTGCTTCTTTTGCCAGTAACCTTAAATCTGTGCCGTCTGGTTCTCAATGCTTCTATCAAAGGGAACAGTTTCTCCCTATCTATTCTGCCCACCTCATTGGAATGGTCAAATGGAACTGTCAAAGGAATCTGCCAAGCAATTTAAATCTCTTACTCTTTAAGTATTTGACTAAATTGCCTGCATTGTTAAAAATAAATCAGTGCCAATCACTGTTTGTTGACATAAACCTGAAGACTACAATTGTAAGATAAGTGCTGATTGGGGCAACACGATGGTGGCATGGTGGCACAGTGATTAGCACTGCTGCCTCACAGCACCAGGGACCAGGTTCTATGCCAGCCTTAAGTCACATTCACCCTATGTTTCCTCCAGGTGCTCCAGTTTCCTCCCACAGTCCAAAGTTATACAAGTTAGGTGGATTGGCTATGCTAATAATAATAACAGCCTCCAAATCCTGCCTATTCTGGTTGCAGTTAGCCTTCCCCCAATTTAGCACCTTAACCCTAGGACAACACTTGTCCTTTTCCATCGGTATCTGAAAGCTTACAGAATTGTGGTCACTGTTCACCACGTGTTCCCCCCATTGCAACTTTGATAACCTGGCTGGGCTCATTCCCTAGTACTAGATCCAGTATAGCCCCCTCTCTAGTCGGACTATCTACATATTGTTCCAAAAAGCCTTCCTGGACATACTTAACAAATTCCTCACCAGCCAGATCCTTAGCCCTAAGGGATTTCCAGTCAATATGAGGAAAATTAAAGTCTCCCACTATAACCCTATTATTTCTACATCTGTCCAGAATCTGCTTCCATGTCCGTTCCTCAACTTCCTGTGGGCTGTTGGGAAGCCTGTAGTACATTCCCATCATAGTGACTGTCCCCTTTCTGTTTCTGAGTTCTACCCACAGTGCCTCATTACATGATTCTCCAAGATGTCCTCCCTCTGTACAACTGTAATATGTTCCCTAACCAGTATTGCAACTTCCCTGCCTCTTTTACCTTCCCCTCTGTCTCGCCTAAAACACTTATGTCCCCGAATATTTAGCTGCCAACCCTGTCCCTCTTTTAACCAAGTCTCTGTTATCGTAACCACATCCAAGTTCCACATAAGAATCAAGGCTCTGACTTCATCTGTCTTACCTGTTATACTCCTTGCATTGAAGCAGATGCACTCCAGACCTCCGGGCCCACTGAGTTCGACCTCCCCCAATCTGCTCTTCCTCTTAGCTAGCCTGGCCTTGGTTCCATATTCATCCCTAGTCTCTACGCTTGCTGACCTACTGTTTTAATTCCCACCCTCGCCACCACATTAGATTAAACCCACCTGAACCATACTAGCAAACCTCCCAGCCAGGATATTCGTGCCCCTCCATTCAGGTGTAACCTGTCCTCTTGTACAAGCCCCACCTTCCCTGGAAGACATCCCAATGATCCAAAGAACTGAAACCCTCCCTCCTGCACCAGATCCTTAGCCACGTGTTCAGCTGCACTATCTCTCTCTGTTCCTAGCCTCACTAGCACATGGCACGGGGAGTAATCCTGAGATTACTACCTTAGAGGTCCTACTTTTCAATCTTCTACCTAACTGCCTAAATTACCGTTGCAAGACCTTGCTACTCTAGGTGGGAAAATGCACGGGGTTACAGGGATAGAGCAGAGAATGGCCTGGGTGGGATGCTCAGTTCAGACTCAATGGGCCAGATAGCTTCATTCTGCACTGTTGGGATTCTATGGTTCTGTGGTTCATCATGAGTACGTAACTTTACCAAGAGATAATGCAACACATAGCAAAAGTGCCATGCAGAAAGGCTTAATTTGCAATTATCCTTTTTTTATATCCATTTTATAATGGCGGCTTGCCGGCCAATGGCAAGCCACGTCTGCCACTGCAAAACACACCACGGGGAGGAAAATTCCACGCCATTTAAATATAAAAAACATTTTGTTACAAAACATATTTAAGGACTCTTGCATTTTAAGTAGCTTTTACTTTTCGGGTTAATTTTATCGTTCAGGTTCTTGGTAGTATTACAGACTTATGACATAATCTTGCGCATCTTCCATTCTGCATATAAAATATATTGAACTGCTACTAGCTGGATAAACTAGTTGGTAAAATGGATGCAAAACTGCCTTTTTGGGCTAGTTTTAACCCATTCAAAACCTACCCTCTTGCAGAGAGTTAAAATTGGTTCATTCATCTCAGCAATCTGTATTAAAGTCTGGCCCAGACTGATGTAATAAAGGTCTCCATAGTGTGCTGTCAGAGTATAGACTCATACTGCCCAGGAAACAGTCATTCAGTCCATTGTACTTGTGTTGACTCTTTGAAAGAATTCTCCAATTAGTCCCAGCCTCCTGCTCTTTCCCCATTGACCTGTAAATTTGTACTTTTTAAGTGTACATCCACTTCCTTTTTGAACTCACCAAAACACTACATTAAGGATTTGTCCCTTTAGATTGAAAAATTACATATATAATTCCATTATTTAAGAAAAACAAGAAAGATAAATCAGGAAATTATTGGACTCCTCATTTAACATCTGTGGAGGAAAGATAATGGAATCTATCATTTAAGACAGTGGAATGCCTCTGGATACATTTTATATGGATTGCCTGAAGCCATACAATAAAGTTTCAACTATGAGGCAATTAGCTAAATTTTAAGGTCATAGAATCGAAAATAAATTCTTGACATGATTAAGGGATTAATTAAGCAGCAGAAGATTGAAAGTAGGAATAATGGGTAAATACTCCAATTGAGAGGAAGTGAGTAGTGATGTCCCACATGTCTGTGCTGATGCAGCAACTCTTCAATTTATAATTAACAACTTAGATAACACAATAGAGAGCAATATCTCCAAGTTTGCTGATGACACAAAGATTAGTGGCTTGGCAAGTAGTGTAGACAAGAGCAAAAAATTACCAAGAAACATTTATAGATTAAATGAGTGGAGAAAATAAATGGATTTTAACACAGCTAAGTGTGAGGTCGTCCATCTTGTACCAAAATAGAATAGATCTGAGCATTAGTCTGAGGAGCAATGAAGGTGCAAAGAGATTTAATGGCTCATGTGCACTGATCATTAAAATCTAGCACTCAGATACAAAGAAAAACAAAGAATCTAATGAAATGTTAGCTTTGATATCTAGAGGGCTAGAAAATAAAGTGGATGACATTCTCCTACACCTATTTAGCACTTGGTTAGATTACACATGGAGAACTATGTGCAGTCTGGGCACTGCACCTTAGAAACAAGAGACTGACCAAGAATTAAATTCACAAGATAGATTAGATAAACGAGGTTCCTCTTCTCTGGAATATGGAAAGCTAGGAAATTTCATTGAGGTTTATAGGATTTTGAAATGATCTGATAGTGTAAAATTGAAAAGAGGTATTGATAGATTGAACAGAGCAAAACTGTGGTAAATGAGCTTTAATGTAGGTAAATGTGAAGTTGTTCACTTTGGACCTTAAAAGGGTAGAACGGTGTTTTTTCTAAAGCTGAAAAGCTAGAAAGAGTGGAGATTCAGAGAGACATGGAATACAGGTACAAAGATCATTAAAATAACATCAGTGGGTACAGAAAATAACCAAAAAGGCTAATGGAATGTTGGCCGTTGAACCTACAAGATTAGAACATGAGGGAGTGAAAATCATGCTTCAGTTATACAAAGTCCTGATAGTACTGGAGCACTATAAACAATTCTGGGCATCACATCTTAGGAAGATTGTATTGTCTTTTAAAAGGCTGGAGTGTAGATTTATTAGTATTTTATCTGTAAGAGTGAAATTATGAGAAGAGATTACACAAACAAGGATGATCTTCTTTACTTCAATTTCACTGAACTGCTGACTCCAATTCAGGGTCGTGGGGAGTCGGAGCCCATCCCAACAGACACTGGGTGCTAGGCAGGATACAGCCCAGCACAAACAGACACACCCACCCACTGCCCCCGCGCATGTACATGGGGAGAATGTGCAAACTCCACAACAGGGATTGTATTCATGGGAATTCAGAAGGTTAAGGAGTGATCTGAAATGTCTTTTTCCAGATATTAGCACAAATAAATAGGTAGATAGAGGTAAATAATTTCTCCTGGTTGAAGAATCTGGCAATTTGTGAAAAACTTGAACCAAATCTTTCAGGGGTGAAATTAGCAAACATTTCCTCACACAAAGGGTGGTAGAAGTTTGAAAATCTTTTCCATGATGTTGATAGGTATTTGTTGACCCCAGGCTATGAGAAACATGGGCCAAAGGTGTATAAATGGAGTCAGGACAAAGTTCAATCATTAATTCATTGCAAGACAGAACAAGCTTGAGGGGCCAAATGGTCTGTGTAGAATGTGCATCCATTCACAGATTGCCATGTAATCTGTGTACCAGTAGGCAATGGTGGTGGGGGGGGGGGGGGGGGGGGGGGTTGGGGAGCAACAGAAGTCACTTCCATGTGGCTACAGGCATGACATGTAAGAGCAGTTGGAGCACCTTTGTATTAAACTGTTGAAGTTATCACCTGTGTCATCATTCTTGCACAGTCACACAATGTGGCCTGCTCCTGTTTCTGGAGATAGACTTTTCCAACAGGGGAAAATATAATACAAGTATAGGGTGGAATTATCCCCCCAAAAATCTGAGGGGGCAATTTTATCAGAAAACTACTAAGTGCCAAACGGGAGAGAATTGCGCCCTTTTTTGGGGCGAGCTTCCAGACGCAATCATATGGCATTTTGTGTGCAAACCTGATTTTTCACCTCTTGCCTGATCTTACCAGCTCGTCATGCCGGCCTTCGTCAGGACGAGTCAATAAGATTGTTTCCTGAATGTATAACAGTGAGAATACCAGAGCGATCCGCGCCAATCTCTCCGATGTGCTCTGGACCACAATAGTCCCACACTCAGTCGTTTTGTGGGAGAGTGATAAGTTGTTAGTGGAGGCCAGTATTGATTCCTGCCATTCTCGTGCCGCTCCTGAAGGCCTGTGCACTCTGAGTCGAACAGGTTATGCATATTTAAATGCTACTTTAAATATGCTAGTCGACTTCATGCCCTTTCTGGGCACAATCCGGTTTGTGACAAAAGAAAGGGACTGGAACGATTATGAGCTATTTGTCGCCGGGCCCAAAGCCGATTTTCAGGGATCAGCACAATCTGCGCCAGGCGCAGTGAGGTCGGAAAATCGCTCCCAACCCCCTTAAATAAAATCCAAGCCGTTCGAGAGATGGTGGGGGGACTTCTTCAAGGAAAAGGTGATAGTAATGTCGAACATTCTCTCAATTATTAACTTTCTGAGATCCATAATGTTTTGCTATAGCAGTTGCTATCCTCCTCCAACTGCCCTTTCAAGCAGAGCACTCCATTTAAAAAACTCTCCACACCAGCCTTCCACCCCACCAACCCTCCCACCCCACACCCCCACCTCCCTCTGGAATAGATTATAAAGAGCTTCATTCTTAAACTGTGTACAGTACCTTGCTCCAGAACTGCTTATTGGTGACAAAATGGAAAACATCTGGTCTCCCAACATTTTATTAGCAACAAAAATTCACCATCTTAAAAAATATCACACTGTGTCATTCACATAATTGATGTATTGCAGGTGAACATAAGCTGAATGGAAAGTCTTGCTTTAAAATGGGAAAATATTTAAGAGGTGAGCAATGAATAAAAGAAAATGCTCCAAAATTATATAAAAACATTGCAGAAAATGTTATTGGAACCAAAATGAACATTTCAGCAAAACTAACAGCTGAGAATGAGAGATCTTCCACTTCAGCTTACCCGTGAATCTTGACGTATGCCATCCATGGCAAAACAGCACATCTTTCAGATGTTGAACACATCCAACAAATAGCTTGTTCTAAATTTTGCACCAACACAGCATTCTACAATTTTTGCAATAAATCAGATGTAAGATTTGCTCACTTTGGGGATGAGTAGTAAAGGCTTGTTGTTCATTGAAGAATTATGCCTGTGTTATTTATGGCTGTCATGAAAACTATTGTTTTATGCAGAGGCCCTGGATGATGGATACCCACTTCCTCTGATCGACCACTTCAGACTTTCCAACCTCATTGTACAACCACGCAAGGTAAAGTTACTGAGTTATAGAACGATTCAATAAGGGACGGCCTTTTGACATTATGAAGCAATATAAGTTTATTAGCGTCACAAGTAGGCTTGCTTATATTAACACTGCAATGAAGTTATTGTGAAAATCCCCTAGTCGCCATACTCCATCGCCTCTTCGGGTACACTGAGGGAGAATTTAGCATGGCCAACGCACCTAACCAGCATGTCTTTTGGACTATGGGAGGAAACCAGAGCATCCGGAGGAAACTCACATGGACACAGGGAGAGCATGCAAACTCCACACAGACAGTGACCCAAGCCAGGAATTGAACCCGGGTGCCTGGTGCTGTGAGGCAGCTGTGCTAACCACTATGCCACTGTTTCATACATTAAGTACACAAAAAGGCTCTGTTGTAACGGATGTAGCAACCAAAAATAAGGGCCAAAATGTTCCGTTCTCGCTCGCTGCTGGGATTTTCCGTGCCGCTGAAAGTGAACAGTTTTGTCTGGATCACCAAATATTCCATTCTTGCTTGCAACCAGTACCGTCACGAATGAGATCGGAGAATCCTGCCTAAGATTCCACTATTATACTATATAATAAATCCAAGTGCAAGAATATAAAGGATTATAATGGAGAGGGTATGAGTACATTTGATGTTAACATGTCCATCTCTGCAGAGCGGCAAAAAACAAAGGAAATAGAATACTAAATCGAGTAAAAATTGGAGGAAGTCATACTTAAACTGTACAGTGTTCTGGGAACACCACTCTCTGAATTCTGTGCCTAACTCTGGACACTAATTTGCCATGGGACACCATTTCTCGTCTAAAGTATAAGTTTCATACTCAGGTTTCCTTCTTTCAATTATCAGATGCCCAAGATCTGGTTCCTTGAGGCACCCCACTCAAGGAAAGCCATTTCCCTCCATCTAGTCAGCTATGCCCAACTCTGTGCGGGATTTTTCTCCCTTTCCGTGGCGTGTTCGGTGGCGGCGGCTGCTCACTGGAGGCGGGATCTTATGGTCGCACTGTTGTCAGTGGAGTTTCCAGTTGAATGCACTCCTTGCTGCCTGTAAACCCATGATGGGGGTGCACTGTCAGCGGGAGCATAAGATCCTGCCAGTGTGAACGGCAGCAAAATTTCGGCGTGAGTTTAAATTGCTCCTGTTTTTCCTGGATGCCACTCAACTCCATCATTCCTGGATCACTCTCACTGGCCTCCTACATCAACCTCTAATGGCACCATATTCCTATCCGCCCCTTATTGTCTGTTGGTTCAACTTGTCTGTCAGATGCAGATCTGGTTGTAATTGCTGCTGCCTGTTGCATACACTTTGTCCTTTCTACATTGCTAACCAGTTTATTTCCATTGATATCTGCTGATTAAAAGCTTTCACCTCCTATATGTTGGGCCCTCTTATTGATTTGGTAACCTTCTCTCTTATCAACTTCTACTTTTCTTATCCTGCTTAGGTCTCTCCCATTAGTAGCAGCATGCCTACTGAAATAACCTGTAAATCTTTTACACTCTATCCATTAATCAATCCTCAATTCATCCAGATATATTATCCCCAATCTCACAAGTGCTAATTTTATGTAACAACCTCTTGGACATCATCTTATCAAATGTTTTTTGCAACTCCAAATACACAACATTTGCGGGTACCCCCTTGACCACCTTACTAGCTATAACCTCAAGGAATTCTAACAGATTTATCCAACACAATTTTCCTTCAGTAACTCCTTGTTTACTCTGCTTAATCATATTATAATTTTCAAAGTGCTCTGTTACCATGGATTCATAGAAGCCCTACAGTGCAAGGGAGGCCATTCGGCAAATCGAGTCTGCAATGACTCTCTGAAAGAGCACCTTACCCAGGCCCATCCCACAGCCCTATGTCCGTAACTCCATGCATTTACCATGGCCAATCCACCTAACCTGAAAATTTTTGGACTTTAGGAGGAAACTGGATCACCTGAAGGAAACTCACACAGAAATGGGGAGAAAGTGCAAACTCCACACAGACAGTCACCCAAGGTCTGAATTGAACCTGGATCCCGTTGCTGTGAACCAGCAGTGCTAACCACTATGCCACAGTTCCACACATCCCTAATAATAGTTGCTAGTATTTTTCCGGCTTCTGATGTCAGGCCTATTGTTCTAAATGACACCTTTGCAATTCTAAGTACAGATTTTCTACATATTCTTTGTCAAACTATGATTTTTTTCCATTATTGCTTTTCCAGAACAAGCAACCCCATGAATCATTACTATTTGTATCTACTTTCCATAGTACACTTTTCTGGTGTGCCAGGTAGTAATAGAGTACAGTAGCTCAGTTGACCGGATGGTTGGTTCGTGATGCAGAATAACACCAACAGTGGGGGTTAAATTCCTGCATTATCTGAGGTTATTCATGAAGGCCCTGCCTGCTCAATCTTGCCCCTCGCCTGAGGTGTGTCAGTCCTCAGATTAAATCACCACCAGGGGAGAGCTGCCTATGATCATCTGAAACTACGGTGACTTTACCTTTTCCTTCACGTACAGTTAAACAGATGACAATATGTACCTCACTACCCATCCTTAGAAATCTACAAATTCATGCATTTGTCTGAACTCACCTATTGGGAATGATTATGCTACTATACTGGACAGATGTGCATAAAATGAGTTGTGATAACATCTAAACCATTGTTCTCGATGCTTACTTGTTTTTTATTAATTATATTTTAGAATTTCCTGCTGTTTGCCACAGATCTCACCTATACTTGAATACCCAAAGAATTTGCACATCATGGATACTGTGGTCAGAAATTGAAACACCAAGGAGAGATTCATCATACAAATCTTTATCTACAGTTAGTTGTTTGCCTAAAGCAATTTTCCTTTGCATTTAATAATGCTTTACATAAAAACACATTCATGCTTTGTATTATAGATTATAATGTGTGTCTATGCCACATACAATGTTCCACATTTTTGAAATTATGTAATAAAGGCTACAAATGTCTGTGTCTGATTCTTCAATGTATTTATTAACTTTAATTGATTCAGTAAATTGAATACCATGTTTTGTCACCTCACTCACTCCTGTATTTGTGTTTTACTGCTGGACACTGCAGATTATTTGCTTACCAAATCACAGAAATTCAGCTGTCTTCTCAGCTCATTTGTATTGTCATTCTCCTGATCAGCGCGTTCTTCCACATGCTTTGTGACCATTCATTCACATTGAAGAAATATAAGTAAAGACAATGGCCGGGATTCTCCCAGAAAAGTTCTAAGTGTTGAATTTGTGGGAAAACTGGAGTAAATCATGCTGTTTTTTTTCAGTGAGGGTTCACACTAGAATCTCCCACACTCTGTGCAATGCAGAGACCACCAGCGTGATTATCATTAGATTTCAGGGAGCGGGGTCTATTCCCACGGGGTCTATTCCCGCCTGGGAGGCTGAAACAAGCGGGCCTCTGTGCATGCGCCGTGACCCTGAACTGTCAGCCACCCAGTTTCCTCAATCGCCGGCCAGGCCAGGACCCCTGCAGTGCTGCCCCCCAACCACCCCATGGCCCAATCGCAGCACCCCCATCCATTCGTGGGCCGGGCCAGCCCGAACCTCCTCCTGGCCCGGACCGTCCGATCTCCAGTCCCACCTCCGCAGTAGTGATGATTCCCCCCACCCCACCCGTCAGGCCCCCCACACTCTCTGGCAGACCCTCTTTCCCCCCGGGAGGCAGACTCCCCCCCCCCCCCCCCCCCCCCCCAATATTTAGTGTATCACCCCAGGATACGAGTAGGTGAATTTTTTATCATGCATATCATATATGACCAATTATATAGAGAAGTGATGATGGCTGGGGACAGTTAGGGACAGTATTTTGAGATTTATATGCACAAGCCAGGTGACTTTCACCAATATTCTACATAAAGCAATTAACTTAAAACCACTAAATTAAAAGCAAAATACTGCAGATGCTGGAAATCTTAAATAAAAACAGAAAATGCTGCGTAATCTCAGCAGGTCTGGCAGAATTGGATCTGGCAGGTTGGGGAAGGAAACTGCAGGGGATGGGCACAATTGAAATGTGGAGCTTATTCAAGGAACAGCTACTGCGTGTCCTTGATAAGTATGTACCTGTCAGGCAGGGAGGAAGTGGTCCAGCGAGGGAACCGTGGTTTACTAAAGAAGTTGAATCTCTTGTGAAGAGGAAGAAGGAGACTTATGTAAAGATGAGACGTGAAGGCTCAGTTAGGGAGCTTGAGAGTTACAAGTTAGCCAGGAAGGACCTAAAGAGAGAGTTAAGAAGAGCCAGGAGGGGACATGAGAAGTCTTTGGCAGGTAGGATCAAGGAAAACCCGAAAGCTTTCTATAGGTATGTCAGGAATAAAAGAATGACTCGGGTAAGATTAGGGCCAGTCAAGGACAGTAGTGGGAAGTTGTGCGTGGAGTCTGAAGAGATAGGAGAGGCGCTAAATGAATATGTTTCGTCAGTATTCACGCAGGAAAAAGACAATGTTGTCAAGGAGAATACTGAGATACAGACTATTGGAGTAGACAGGATTGAGGTTAATAAGGAGGAGGTGTTAGCAATTCTGGAAAGTTTGAAAATAGATAAGTCCCCTGGGCCGGATGGGATTTATCCTAGGATTCTCTGGGAGGCTAGGGAGGAGATTGCAGAGCCTTTGGCTTTGATCTTTATGTCGTCATTGTCTACAGGAATAGTGCCAGAAAACTGGAGGATAGCAAATGTTGTCCCCTTGTTCAAGAAGGGGACAACCCTGGTAATTATAGACCAGTGAGCCTTACTTCTGTTCTGGGCAAAGTTTTGGAAAGGATCATAAGAGATAGGATTTATAATCAAGTAGAAAGGAATAATTTGATTAGGGATAGTCAACACGGTTTTTTGAAGGGTAGGCCATGCCTCACAAACCTTATTGAGTTCTTTGAGAAGGTGACCAAAGAGGTGGATGAGGGTAAAGCAGTTGATGTAGTGTATATGGATTTCAGTAAAACGTTTGATAAGGTTCCCCACGGTAAGGTATTGCAGGAAATACGGACGCATGGGATTGAGGGCGATTTAGCGGTTTGGATCAGGAATTGGCTAGCTGTAAGAAGACAGAGGGTGGTGGTTGATGGGAAATGTTCATCCTGGAGTTCAGTTACTAGTGGTGTACTGCAAGGATCTGTTTTGGGGCCACTGCTGTTTGTCATTTTTATAAATGACCTGGATGAGGGTGTAGAAGGATGGGTTAGTAAATTTGCAGATGACACTAAAGTCGGTGGAGTTGTGGACAGTGCGGAAGGTTGTTGCAGGTTACAGAGGGACATAGATAAGCTGCAGAGCTCGGCTGAGAGGTGGCAAATGGAGTTCAATGTGGAAAAGTGTGAGGTGATTCACGTTGGAAGGAGTAACAGGATTACAGAGTACTGGGCTAACGGTAAGATACTTGGTAGTGTGGATGAACAGAGAGATCTCGGTGTCCATGTGCATAGATTCCTGAAAGTTGGCACACAGGTTGATAGGGTTGTTAAGAAGGTGTACAGAGTGTGAGCTTTTATTGGTAGAGGGATTGAGTTTCAGAGCCAGGAGGTCATGTTGCAGCTGTACAAAACTCTGGTGCGGCCGCACTAGGAGTATTGCGTACAGTTCTGGTCACCGCATTATAGGAAGGATGTGGAAGCATTGGAAAGGGTACAGAGGAGATTTACTAGGATGTTGCCTGGTCTGGTGGGAAGGTCTTATGCGGAAAGACTGAGGGACTTGAGGTTGTTTTCGTTAGAGAGAAGAAGGTTAAGAGATGACTTAATAGAGGCATACAAGATGATCAGAGGATTAGATAGGGTGGATAGTGAGAGCCTTTTTCCTCGGATGGTGATAGCTAGCATGAGGGGACATGGCTTTAAATTGAGGGGTGATAGATACAGGACAGATGTCAGAGGCAGGTTCTTCACTCAGAGAGTAGTCAGGGCGTGGAATGCCCTGCCTGCAGCAGTAGTGGACTCGCCAACATTAAGGGCATTTAAATGGTCATTGGATAAACATATGGATGATATTGGAATAGTGTAGGTTAGATGGGCTTTAGAATAGTTTCACTGGTCGGCGCAACATAGAGTGCCAAAGGGCCTGTACTGCGCTGTAATGTTCTATGTTCTATGAATCTATGGAGAGAGAAACAC
The DNA here is from genome assembly GCF_964213995.1 of Mustelus asterias. Taxonomy (NCBI): domain Eukaryota; kingdom Metazoa; phylum Chordata; class Chondrichthyes; order Carcharhiniformes; family Triakidae; genus Mustelus; species Mustelus asterias. Next base: position 33,972,742 of record NC_135820.1, on the reverse strand, counting down.
AGTTAACGTTTTGAGTCCATATGATCCATAGGGACTCAAAATATGGGATTTACCACGGAGATCCCACTGGCATGAACAGCTGGAAATTTCTGCTGTCTTTTTCTTTCTCCACAAATGCTGTTTGACCTGTTGAGTTTATCCAGCATTTTCTGATTTAACTTAAGAGCACTTTAAGGTTAAATCTTACCAAAAGATGGCAGAGTGTTGGTTCCAGCGTGAAAAACAGAGTGCTTCCCGCTGACAGAGCCAGTGTGATAACTCCCGCGAGGTCCATGGGGGGTTCAATGAGTATGAGTTCCCCTGATAACAAGCAGTGAGTGGCCTGCCCAGCTAGAACTCATTCCCTGAACTTTTATAAGGCAGGCCTTAGAATGGGCCTGTTGAACAGTAGTCTCAGGCGAGGACTAGTGTACACCACAGTAATGGTTTTACTTTGTATTCTGTAATAAACTATGTTCCTTTCCAATCGGGCCTCCTGAGTCATTACAGCCAAGTGTTTTCGGGCCAAATCTTATGCCTCATTAGTAATAATTTTTATGTCCACGAGAATCAGGCCGCTCCCCCTGATTTGCCCATCCCGCAACAACTTAACTTCTGCAAGCACTGGGGAGCTCCATATAAACGGCTTCCCAGCACTATGCTTCCCAACACTTCCTCCTTCTTCACTTTGTGATTAACTATTTCCATCTAGATATTTTGCCTGACTACTGACTGCATTCCTGAGTTGTTGCTGCACTGACAGTATTCCTGACAGGGAAACAATACTTGCATCTTTGCTGACTTAAGATGTTGAAATAGAGGAGCAGGAGGCCCTTGACACTATTGACTGCAGGTGCTTTTTGGAGGGGCCTTTCAACAGGCTCTTCTCCACTCCAGGAAACAGCCTTCCAGCAGGGTCACCTGGAATGCAGTGCCAGCCCTAGTCAGTGCAAGCGCAGAGGATGGGGCAGCAGTGTTGGTGAAGATGAATGATCTTCTTCACTCAGACAGGGTAAGTGAACCACCCACAGTCTCCGACTGGACCCCCTCGCATACCTCTCGCACACCCAATCCTTTCCCTCACTCAGCCACCTTGGTCTTTGCCAACACCAGGCACCAGGTTCCCCCCTCCATTTTACAATCACCATGTTCCCTCAGTAGCTCTTTTGTTCCTCACGCTCCAGCTCTCACCCACGCTCCATGCCTGCCATACCTCATCACCATCTTAAATCACTCCCACCTACACTCTCTCTATCTGTGTCATTGCAGGACAAACTCAACCACAACAAACGTCAGTGGGTGCAGCCGCCTTGAGTCATGCCCGAATTGAGAGCCCTCTCATGTTTTGAGGAGTGAGCCCTCGGCCTGGCTGGGAGGAGGAAAACCACGCCTGCACTGCTGGTGAAGTGGGAGCAGCAGAGAAACGTGAGAATCCTCAACACATATGCTGTCATTCCTCAAGTCACAAGTGCATAATCAATGTTCCCTCCGTATTCCCTGTAATGCACCGATGCCATGTCCCTTCTCTTGCAGGCCAACCAGGCTGCACCATCTTTGCGCCCCCTAGATGCACCATATTCCAGCAACTTAGGGGGGGGACTTCTCTAATCCCACCATTGAAGAGGCATCACAGCTGTCACCTGCACCTGGCACCAGCGCAGATACTCACACCTCGGTGGGTTCACTAAGTAGGCAAGCTTCTGGGTCACTCACTCGTGAGCACCTCACAGCTGAAGAACCACAGCAGGCGAAGGCAGGGATCTGGAACTCAGGGAGATGCTGGAGGCCAGGACTCTGCTGAGCCTCTTGCCGATGATGTGCCCCAGGCCCGGTCATCCCAAAGCTGCTGGAACTGCAAAGCCAGAGTCATAAGGAGCAGGAAGGGATGACAGTAGCCCTCCTCGGAGTGCAAGGCCAATTGGAGGAGTCCTGTCACCTTCCATCTGAGGGGATGGTGCCGTCACTGCAGTGCAGTGCACTGAGGCCAACACTGCGAGGATGGCATCCACAGTAGAACCCTTGGTGCAGGACTTGTATTCCATGGCAGGAGATTTCCACACCTCAGGGCATCAACTACATGGTGCAGCACTGGCGGGATCTCATTCCAGCTGCCCCTCCATCCTATGGAGGAGCACAGGGCCCCCGGAAGTCCAAAGAGAAGAGGATCAACAGGAGTACAACACGGGCCCCCCCAGCCAGGGGACTGTGGATGTCTCCAGTCCATCTGACACCCACCTCGCCATCAGCAACACACCTCCAACCCCTGACACTGAGGAGGGGAGCAGTTAAACATCCGTGCTGCCTGAAAGCAAGCCTGGACCCTCCAAGTCCTGGCCCCCCAGGGGACGCAGCCAAAGTCATCTCAGGCAAAGCGGCATGGAAGTCAACACCTTAATCTCAGCTGTGGATCCTGGGGATTACACCGAGATGTAACGTGAGGGTCAGGAAAATTAAGAAACCATAGACACTGAGTGGGCATGGGTGAATATAAGCACTAGTGTAAATAGGTCACCATTTTGTATTGAATGTTTGGCATTAAATTTCATTTCATTCACCCACAGAGCCTCCACCCTGTCTGCTCATGCCATCAACCTTGGGGGCACCACTGCTCTAACCCACCGCCTCAGCCCTGTGGAGTGTGAGAATGTCAGTGCTATGTCCCTCCCACACTGGTGATACAGGAAAGAGGTGCTGCTGTTGGCATTCCCTCACCTCTGGAGCCCATCCCCCAGTCATGGAAGGGTGAACTGCCTTGTCCCCCTCCATCAAAGTGCACTCCTTTCATGTCTAACAATGTTCTCTAGTGATCACGAGGCTAAGGGCTGCCCATCTCGGCTGTAAGATGGATGTGAACACCAGGGCCCCTGAAATGGGTGGGGCCTGTCATAGCAGACACCATGCATCCTGCAATTATAAGCAGTATGATAAGCCCATTTGATGGCTGGATGCATTAGGCTCTCTGTCAGGCAGGAGTCAGAAATATCGCTGATGATGAGAGGAGCATCACTCTGTCCTCAATACAAGTCATCACCATTCTCCTGCAGAGTCCGACCAATGGCTTCAGCGCACTGCCAATGATGCCTGGCAACAGCATGGGAACATACTGCTGACACCACATAACTGGTTAGATGTTAGTCCCCATGGTAGGAGAGGTAATCGATCCTAGTCCTGCTTGTCCCCAAAACGAGACACTATGAGGCCATCCTTAGTGCGTTAGCCCAGTCAGGCCTTTACTACTGCCTGGGGTTCTTCTGTTTCCTCCTCTACATGGTCACCCTCACCGTCCTCCTTGACATCCTCCTCATCCTGGGAGATGTGGCACTCCTCCTTCTCTTCCAAGTCCAGGTGGTCTCCCCTCTGCAGCACCCAGTTGTGGAGAGAGAGCACAGCAGGCTACAACAATGTGGGAGTCCCTCTGGAGGCTGCATTGTCACCGTCCGGCCGATCAGTCCAGGCACCTGAACTGCATCTTCAGCAGGCTAATCGTTTACTTGACCAGCACATGTGCCTCATTGTAACGAGTCTCCAGTGGTGTTTGTGACTGGCATCATTAGCCACCTCCTGAGTTGGTATCTCCTGTCCCCAAGAAGCCATCCGTCCAGCCACCGCTCTCCCCCAAAGAAGGCAGGGATCTGGGAGCACCCCAAGATGTAGCTGCCATGTACGTTCCCCAGGAAATGGGCACACACCTGCATGAAGCGCATTGTGTGGTCACAAATGAGTTACACATTGAGGGAGTGGAATCCCTTGTGGATCATGAATGGTGCCACGTGGCACCTTGCAGCATTCAGGGCCATGTGGGTGCAGTCAATTAAATCTTGCTGCTGGTACAAGCCTGCTAAGATGATGAAGCCCATGGCCCTGACCATTTTGACCTGGTCCTGATCCAAGTCGCATAAAGGGCACCTGTAACCTCCCAGATACATTTATGTGTGGCCGACTGGGAGATGTCACACTGGCCACCTGTGCTGCCCTTGAATGATCCACTTACATAAGAATTCAGTAAGTAGTCTCACAACACCAGGTTAAAGTCCAACAGGTTCATTTGGTAGCACAAGCTTTCGGAGCACTGCCCCTTCATTGAGCAGCCTTCCATTGAAACCTACCATTACATGCAAGCCTCCCTGACAACTGTTTTGGAGTGCCGGGCAACTTTGTTCTCACACAGCTGCCTGAATGTAGGTTCCAATGACATTGCAATCATCCTCCTCCGAGTGCGAGGCCGCATGAGGAGAGACAGCCCATTCCGAAATCCTCACTCAGCCTTGTCATGAGACTCCAGCCGGGCAACTCCCAGTCACCCTCAGAGCTAAGCCTCTTGTTTTCAAGCCCTCCCACCCACTTGCCAGCCGCATGTTAAAGTATTTCTTCAAACATTTCTGACAAATTTATTTTGTTTTCAGCAATGCTTAGGAAGAAGCAGCAGTTAATACATTGTGTAACCTGGTGCACATTGTCTAGGCTGTCCGCCATCAGTAGGTGCAGCATGGGCTGGGATGCACCTTTAGCCCCAGAAGCAATGTTTTAGTTTAAGTATAAAAACAGAAAACGCTGGAAAAACTCAGCATGTCTGGCAATACCTGCGCAAAGAAACAGCGCTAATTTCTCTCCCCTCAGATGCTCCCAGACCTGCTGAGGGCAGCACTGCTCACCGTAGGGTAATCAGGAAGGGGTTGCTCAATATTATGAATGGTACTATTCTTTGATGCAGATATGATGTGGAGATGCCGGTGTTGGACTGGGGTGGACAAGATGAGATGTCACATGACACCAGGTTATAGTCCAGCAGGTTTGTTTGAAATCACAAGCTTTCAGAGCATTGATGAAGGAGCAGAACCTTGTGGTGTGTTCAGAATTACTTCTTCAAACTTTTAATAGTCCCTAACAGAATGGTATCAAAACTGGGAGCTCGTCACGTGGAAGGATTTCTTCAAACATTTCCGACAAATTTATTTTGCTTTCGACAATGTTTAAGAAGAAGCAGCAGTTAATACATTGTGTAACTTGGTGCACATTGTCCAGGCTGTCTGCCATCAGTAGGTGCCGCATGCGCTGGGGTGCACCTTTAGCCCCAGAAGCAATGTTTTAGTTTAGGTATAAAGACAGAAAACACTGGAAAAACTCAGCATGTCTGGCAGCATCCACGCAGAGAAACAGTGCTAGTTTCTCTCCCCTCAGATGCTCCCAGACCTGCTGAGGGCAGCACGGTGACACTGCTGCCTCACAGTGCCAGGGACCTCGGTTTGACTCCCAGCTTGGTAACTATCAGTGCGGAGTCTGTACATTCTCCCCGTGTCTGCGTGGGTATTCTCCCGTGCTTAGGTTTCCTACCAGTCCGAAAGACAGGCTGGTTAGATGCACTGATCATACTAAAATCTCCCTCAGTGTACCTTACAGGCACTGGAGTGTGGTGACTAGGGACTTTTCACACTAATTTCATTCCAGTGTTAATGTAAGCCTACTTGTGACACTAATAAATAAACTTAAACTTTAAAAAAAGGTTTTGCCAGCATTTTTTGTTTTTATTTCAGATTTTCAGCATCCAATTTTATTTTAATTTCATTCTGGTTTAGTGTCCTTTTACACTTTGTTTAAAAAAAATTATAAGCATAACTAAATATTCCTTCAATAAGATCTCAGTGGCAATCCTGCCATTGTTCCTTTACACACGCAGGTGTTGCTTTCCTTTACAAACATGGCGGCAAGCCGACTTTATGACTACTTTAAAGATGATATGGAGATGCCGGCATTGGGCTGGGGTAAACACAGCAAGAAGTCTCACAACACCAGGTTAAAGTCCAACAGGTTTATTTGGTAGCACAAGCCACTAGCTTTCGGAGCGCTGTTCCTTCATCAGGTAAGTGGGAGTTGTGTTCACAAACAGGGCATATAAAGACACAAACTCAATTTATAAAATAATGGTTGGAATGCGAGTCTTTACAGGTAATCAAGTCTTAAAAGGTACAAACAATGTGAGTGAAGAGAGGGCTAAGCACAGGTTAAAGAGATGTGTATTGTCTCCAGCCAGGACAGCTGGAGACAATACACATCTCTTTAAACTGTGCTTAACGCTCTCTCCACTCACATTGTCTGTACCTTTAAGACTTGATTACCTGTAAAGACTCGCATTCCAACCATTATTTTGTAAATTGAGTTTGTGTCTTTATATGCCCTGTTTGTGAACACAACTCCCACTTACCTGATGAAGGAGCAGCGCTCCGAAAGCGAGTGGCTTGTGCTACCAAATAAACCTGTTGGACTTTAACCTGGTGTTTGTGAGGCTTCTTCCTGTGCTTTAAAGATAGCAAGAAGTTTAACAACACCAGGTTAAAGTCCAACAGGTGTATTTAGTAGCAAAAGCCACACAAGCTTTATGCTTTAAAGATGACAGCACATTGCTTTTACGCATCCGTCAGATCACATAACTTTACAAACATGGCAGCATTGCTTTTACGCATGCCAGGAGTTCACGCGACTTTATAAACATGGCCACACATTTCTCCTTAACGCATGCGGGGAGCTTACATGACTTTACAAAGATTGCAGCACATTGCTCTTTTACGCATGCGGGAATACCACCCTCCACTCGTGTCATCTGATCCCACTGTGAACTCCCGCGATGGCGGCTTTTATGTCATGCGCAGTGGCGCTGCTTGCCGCTCCGGCGATGAGGCCGTTAGGCGCTGTGAACAGGCTGTTGTTGAATGGCAGTGTGTCCCGGCTTCATGGGCGGATTGAGGCCGGCTGCTGTGCCTCAGTGTCCAGGAGCGCGGTCGGACGCAGACAGTACAAGCCGGAGAGACCTCCTAGCGGCCGGAAAGGCGACACCGCTGCTGGACTGTCCCTCCGGGACTTTATTCAGAGGGCCCCCGGGAATGGGGTCGGGGCTGCGTGCGGGACGGCCCAGGAGGCGCCGCCATATCTGTGCGGGGCGGCGGTGTCAGGAGGCGGGAGGCGAGGTGGGTCACGTGAGCGGGAGACCCTCCTCCAATCAGCGGCGCAACTTATTGGCTGTTCCGGCTTGGCTCGGGCGGGAACTTCCTCAAAAGTTACGCCAATTTTGCGCTGTTGCAATACTTCAGCTAAATCTGAGCGCAAAGTTTATTAACTAACGCCAAAGTTTTAAAAATCCGGCAGAAGCAAGGGTGGGGGTTTCCTGAGTCTCTATAAATGAAAATTAATGATTGAAGTTCTGCAACTTAATTATTTAAATTGTGTGCATTGTGGTGCCATAAAATGTACTAATGTTTGCAAGCAGCACAATGCAGATCTCTTGTCAGAAGGAATGCGTTTTAAAGATTACTGAGAACGCATCTAACTTATGGGGCTAGTAGATGTAAAAAAGCATTGAAGTGTCCGATCATCTAGTATTAAATGGCAGAGCAGGCTTGATGGGCTGAATGGCCCATGCATTTTCATATGTTCCAAATTGCGATGTGAGTGAACTCAGGATGATGCCAAATTTGCCTCTGGGTGCATCTTGTCTGGCACATCATGGTGATATAATCTCTGTAACTCTGCTTACACAGTAAGAGTTTTAACACCAGGTTAAAGCCCAACAGGTTTATTTGGCAGCAAATGCCATTAGCTCTCCCACTCGCCTGACGAAGGAGCAGCGCTCCAAAAGCTAATGGCATTTGCTACCAAATAAACCTGTTGGACTTTAACCTGGTGTTGTTAAAACTCTTGCTGTGTTTACCCCAGTCCAATGCCGGCATCTCCACATCATGACTCCGCTTACAGCCAGAGGGTTTATGTAAGGGGTGTGTTTTAACTTGTTCTATTTCATCAAAAATCATTAGTAGGTTTGCCATTTTATGAAATCTTGTTTATTTCCAGCAAGAGTGCAATTTATATCAAGGATTTTCACAATAAATACGATGTCAAACTGCAGCATTTTTAAAAAACGCTGAAAGTAGGGGCATTTCGAATCCAGGGACACGGTCTCGGAATAAGACGGAAGACATTTAGGACCGAGATGGGAGGAATCTCTTCACTTGGCAAATCTTTGGAATTCTTTACCCAAAAGGGCTGTGGAGGTTCAGTCATTGAGTATATTAAAGACTGAGATGGATAGATTTCTAATTATTAAAGACATCAAAGGATATGGGGATAGTGCAGGAAAATTGAGTTGAGGTATATGATCAGCCATTATAGAGTGGAATGGCAGAACAGGCTTGAGGGAGCGAATGGCCTATTTCTGCTTTATTTCCTACATTCCTGTAAAGGACTGTTCTTGGGATGCCCGAGGTCAACATGGAGTAAGCTGCTGGCAGGACCTGTGGCAGTAACTGCCAGTTGTATATGTCTTTGCCTCCTGCCATGTTGCAGTGCTGCCTTGCTTGACTTCACCAATATCTCAAACTGCATCACCTCCACTTTGTTAGCAGTTAGATGGTTAGAATGTTGTGCCATTCCATCATGTGGACAAAGATTTGATTTGTAGGACTATAGGTAGAAGGTGAGGAGGTGGAACAAGGTGAATTGCCCTTGCAGAGAGCTGGCACGGACATGGCAGGTCAAATGGCCACCTGTGCTATAACCATTCTGTGATGCTATGATTCTTGCCTTCAAATTCCACATGACAACCATGTTGTTTTGCCGAACAGTCTCAAAAGCTGAAATTATACTTTAAAATAAACCGCCTTTATAATGGCTGTGAATATATGTGTTCCAACACCAGGTTAAAGTCCAACAGGTTTATTTGGTAGCAAATACCATAAGCTTTCGGAGCGCTGCTCCTTCGTCAGATGGAGTGGAAATGTGCTCTCAATAAGTGCACAGAGACACAAAATCAAGTTACAGAATACTAATTAGAATGCGAATGCCTACAGCCAGCCAGGTCTTAAAGGTACAGACAATGAGGGTGGAGGGAGCATTAAACACAGGTTAAAGAGATGTGTATTGTCTCCAGACAGAACAGCTAGTGAGATTCTGCAAGTCCAGGGGGCAAGCTGTGGGGGTTACTGATAATGTGATATAAATCCAACATCCCGGTTTAGGCCGTCCTCATGTGTGCGGAACTTGGCTATCAGTTTCTGCTCAGCGACTCTGCGCTGTCGTGTGTCGTGAAGGCCGCCTTGGAGAACGCTTACCTGAAGATCCAAGGCTGAATGCCCGTGACTTGGATCTTCAGGTAAGCGTTCTCCAAGGCGGCCTTCACGACACACGACAGCGCAGAGTCGCTGAGCAGAAACTGATAGCCAAGTTCCGCACACATGAGGACGGCCTAAACCGGGATGTTGGATTTATGTCACATTATCAGTAACCCCCACAGCTTGCCCCCTGGACTTGCAGAATCACACTAGCTGTTCTGTCTGGAGACAATGCACATCTCAACCTGTGTTTAATGCTCCCTCCACCCACATTGTCTGTACCTTTAAGACCTCGCTGGTTGTAGGGATTCGCATTCTAATTAGTATTCTGTAACTTGATTTTGTGTCTCTGTGCACTGTTTGAGAGCACATTTCCACTCCATCTGACGAAGGAGCAGCGCTCCGAAAGCTTATGGTATTGGCTACCAAATAAACCTGTTGGACTTTAACCTGGTGTTGTGAGACTTCTTACTGTGTTCACCCCAGTCCAACGCCGGCATCTCCACAACATATGTGTTGCCATATGTAATCACTTGCATTCAAGTGGCAAATTGAAACTGATTTCAAACTCTTCCCCCTCAGCCCACATCATGAATTTCCATGCACAGTTTTCACACTCCTTTTCAGTGAGTTCCTAATGCCAGATCCAGTAGAGGCTGGAGCTTGCTCATGATAATGCAAGTTTAGTTAATGGATGGCACAGTGGTTAGCATTGCTGCTTCATAGTGCCCAGGGACCCAGGTTCAATACCTGGCTTGGCTCACTGTCTGTGTGGAGTCTGCGCGTTCTCCCCGTGTCAGCATAGGTTTCCTCCGGGTGCTCCGGTTTTGTCCCACAATCCAAAAGACGTGCTGGTTAGGTGCATTGGCTATGCTAAATTCTCCCTCAGTGCACCTGAACAGGCGCCGGGGTGGTGACTAGGGAATTTTCACAATAACTTCATTGTCGTGTTAACATAAGCCTATTTGTGACACTAAAAATAAACTTTGCATCTTGCACACTAAAAGCAACTGTCCAACGGGGTCCGATTGTAAGGTCTGCCCCATTGTTTCACTGTCTTCATACAGTCAATATCTTGTTTCTCAGAACTGAAAAGATGTTTTTGTAACCCTTGACTAAAGAATATCATCTGATTCCTAGCTCTCCCTCCTTGAGTTTATAAATCTGTGTTACCTTTATGGGTGCAGGAAAGAATAAATCGACTATTTCTGTAGTTTTGGCCGATATTAGTTTTAGTAATTTTTAAATTTGTGAATTTGTAGTGTTAGAACTGATTATGTAATCATCCCTTTAACAATGGACAATAAATATATTTTGTTTGCAATGAAAAGTAAAATATGAAAGGCTATTTTCAGCATTTTTTTAGTGCTGCAAATTAACATTTCGATTGGTGAAAAATCCATAAATAAATTGGACTCTTGGTGTAAATAAGAGATGTTGCAAGTTGGCAAACCTACAAATAAATCTTGATGAAATTGGGTAAGCTACAGCATTCTCCTGATCCTCACAGCTTGGGAAAATGTATAATGGATGGGTGTTACAATTGTTTGCGATTTATTATTTCTTACTGAAGTAGCTGATATTTACCTATCTGCTTTAAAGAGTAAGCACATAGCTACGCAACAACTTGTCTTTAAAGGAGTAAAACATCCAATTAATGGAGGGAAATAAAAGATTGCAAGAATGTTGATTTGAGGATTGTTGTTACACTTGAAGTGTGCAGTTTGTATTGTTATTTCTAACATTTGATTTGTTTTACTGTTTGTCATTTATAGTGTATTTTGAAACCTATGGGTGTCAAATGAATGTTAATGACACAGAAATTGCATGGTCCATTCTCCAGAAAAATGGTTATGTGAAAGCCAGCAACTGCGCAGAGGTAAATAATGCCAATTTTCTTGACTTATAGCTATTACAGTAGACCAGTGTTATTCAATATTTTTGACACATGTGGCAAATTGACCACTGACATGTGGTGAATTGATGCTTTTTAACATTAGAGCCCCACAACATTGAGTTTTAAAAATTGCAACGGTGGGAATGAATATGGTTGTCACTCATTAGACCACAATTTGGCATCCTAATTGAGCAAGGAAAGTCAACCTTGTTTCTATTAGAATCGCATCTCACTTGGACCATGACTATGCTTATCATAATATAGTTCAGTTGTTGGGTTTTTAGGGACCTCGAAGCTGAAAGGCCACTTACTTAATGAAACAAGAAAAAAAATCCACCACTTGTTACTTTCTCTGTATGGACGGCACAATGGTTAGTATTGCTGCCTCACAGCACCAGGGACCCCGGTTCAATTCCAGCCTCGGGTGACTGTGCAGTTCAAAATAAACTAGGGAACACTATCAGAAGCAAAACATGTAAGGTGACGTTTGTTCTATAGACTGGACATTTTTTAAATTAATATTGCATGTAACTTGTATCATGTGGTAAATATGGTGACCTGATTGCCACAAGTTTGGCAACAATAAAAACCTAATTGGACAACACTGCTTTAGACACTAAAAACATTTTCTGCAGATCCAAATGTGTTAGAAACAGAGCCGACAGTACTGTACCTCATATAATATGTTTGTGTTTAAAAGCTACATAATAATTTGATTCGTTAAAATAATTGGGAATGGGCTGAGGGAAACAATCAATGAATAATGACCAGTGGTAATGTCAAAATCAATCTGTTCGAGGTTACCAGATCCAAATCTAATTTCATCATTTGGAATATTACTTTCAGTTTCAGGAATTTATTAAATACTTGGAAAATTGATGAGCCCTTGGACATTGTTCTCTGAACTTTAATGCATTGAATATGCTGATCAAAAGTTAACAGCAGTCAAAACGTGCCAACTCACGTTTTCTATTTATAGTCTTATGCTTTAAAAGTAAAATTGAAGTCTTGGAGAACTGCTTTAACCTTGTAAGTTATATTCTGTTTTGGAGGCAGAGAGGAATGTAAGCACTGATTTTCTGTTTCCATTTATTTATATGACTTGTCGATTTCATGTTGTAACAGTGAAAAGAGGCTACAAGGAACTGACATGCCCAAATTATATTTAGCAAGGATTGTGCTAAAAGATTTTAGAGTTATTTTCAGGATCAGTTTAAAGTATTAATGGAAATCTGGCATTATATTGGTGATTATTGGAATCTCTTGGTTCTATGTAATCTTATTTCTTGAAAATAAATGTAACTTGCAGTTTGTCTTCCGTCGGTACGTATGTATGATATCGGTAATTTTCATTTTACAAAGTAGAAGGATTGCATAATGGACATTGCCATTTTCTGTTTCTGTTGTGAAGTATTGTGATTAAAAAGGTGACTGTTAATCCTGTTGAATGCTATTCACACTTACTCCATGCATAAGATTGTAAATGGCAGAGCATAGCAAAGATGGCTGCGTATTGCCTTTTGCAGATAACACAAGTAAAAAGAGTTGGGAGAAACCTTGAATTGTACTATGGAAGTTACCTGATTATTCACACATTGATCTGTACAGATGTAATGAGGCTTTAAAGTTTATTTATTAGTCACAAGTAAGGCTTACATTAATACTGCAATGAAGTTACTGTGAAATTCCCCTAGTCGCCACCCTCAGCACCTGTTCGGATCAATGCACCTAACCAGCACATCTCTTAGACTGTGGGAGGAAACCGGAGTACCCGGAGGAAACCCACGCAGACACTGGGAGAACGTGCAAACAGTGACCCAAGCCGGAAATCGGACCTGGGTCCCTGGTGCTGAGGCAGCAGTGCTAACCACTTCTACGTGCCAGCTTTCCTGCTTCCACCCCCATAAACTTCAATTTGTCCAAAGTGCCACTGCCTGCATTGCTAGGTGCACTTCAACCTCAGTAAACTGCATTGACTTCTGTGGCCCAAAAGATTGGTGTTTGACATCCTTGTTCTACCTCAGTGATGGTCAACTTCGGCTAATGAGTGGGTCACATGGATGGCCCTCCTTCATCTCAGTGGGCCGCAAGATTGAAATCGAGCTTGTGCATTAACCATGACCCCATGAATAAGATTAAATACATTTAATACACACCGAATATTTCATAATGATTTACAGAAAATGCAAAGTAATCCATATATTAATGAACCTGTCATCGACCTCATATAGAAAAATTGAAATATTTACAGTTACGTTAGGTATATTCCAATTTTCTCCGCTTATCTAAGCTAAAACCAGCTACAACTAAAAGTTATACATTTCTTAGTTGCACAGATATGCTTTAGATATTTATTTATATTTATTTACCTCTTAATTAATAAAACCTTGCTCCCAATAAGCTTTACTACTGCTGTTATTAAAACTCTATTATGAAGAAAACCTTAAGGTTACAACAAATTGTTAAAGTATATAAAGATAAATGAGGAAAACCAACCAATCGCTCCACTCTTAGTCTCGTTCTTTCTCACGCCCTTTATTTCCTGGCTCCGTTCTCAGTCTCGCAAACTCCACTCTCAATCTCACTGTCTGAACACAACATCACGTGGGCCGCAGTCAGAATCCTGATGGGCCGCAAGTTGCTTACCACTGTTTTACCTAGCTTTGCCCCACCGAACCTAATCCAGCCCCCAGCACCCATCCTCCACATCTCCTGTATTAACTTGCTCTTTTTCTCTCCCTCGCTCTCTGCAATCAGCCAATGCTCCTTCTGATTCTGTACCTTCGCTTTCTGGAACGTAGCATTTGAAAACACTCTCTTGCTTTCTAAACTTAAAGTTCTTCTCTTTGATCACGCCTTGGCCCTCCCCCAAACCCTTCCTTTCAACTTGCTGCTCAGTACTAATGGAGTAATTTAGTGTTAATATTTTGATTTGATAACACAATATTGTCAAGATTTCTAAACCGCTTATAGGTACTAATTGATTAATGATTGTGTGCAGAACCCTGGAACAGCTCAATTACTTTTTTATTGACTCTTTGGTTTCCCTTTAGACTTGAGACAAATATATCAGGTTAATTTCAGTTTATTTACCAATATGTCATATAATAGATTGCTCAATGATGTTTAAAATCCAAGAACATGAATCATTGAATAACCTTGTCAGCAACAAGGAAATAAGTTCTCACCAAGACCAGAATAAAGCTACTCATTTCACCTGTATGTGTTTGATACAGTGAAAGACTATGTGTTGCAGTGCTGAGAACCATGTCTGAGTTTGGATTATTTTGATAACCTGCTCAGTGTATATGTTCTACAATCATTAATTCTATCCTTTATCTCATTGCAACTGGGGTTATATGTAACAGACTAAAGCACAGACTGTATTTAATTTCTATAGATTTCTGTGCATTGCTGATCTACTGACTCCTTGAGAACCAATCTGACTTGTATTTCTTTTGATGCAGGCTGATGTGATTTTACTCGTAACATGTTCAATCAGGTATTATCTTTTTCTATGATCTTTCTGTATTCTTAATGCATTTATTTTAATTTGTATTTCCGCAGTGAGTTTTGCAGGTTTCTTGTTCCAAACCCAACTTAATCTCATTCAGATGAATCGTAGGGCAAAGTTTACAAGGGCACCGGTTGCTGGCATGATCTTGAGGCCATCAATTACAAATCGGACCCCCTACCTCCCAGTGCTAATTTGGGGTGAAAAATGAGGCCGTGCTACCAGTGTGCACACATTGAGAACTTCCTGAAATTTGTCATCCAGCCGAAAGGAAACCCAGACAGCTTTATTAGCTGCGACCTAAATATTAAATGAGGGAGGGAAATCATATGAAGGCAAACACGGGGAAGCTACAAATTTAGTTTAGCATAAGATATGAATGTTTAAAAACCTTTTTTTAATAAAAAAAAGACTACTTTTATTTGCAGGGAGAAGGCAGAACAGACCATCTGGAACAAGCTGAAGCAGCTTGCATCACTGAAATCCAAGCGGACAAAGTCTCAGGTTCCACTTAAAATAGGAATTTTGGGTATGTTAAATAATCCAATGTTTATAATGCAAACAAATGGGTAACCGTGGAGAGAATCCATCTTCTCCATTGGACCTGTGTGAATGTGATCAAACCCTTTCAGCTAGCCCAAATGCATCAGTCATACAGATATTGTAGTTGTACGGGACTCGTAATTTAAGAAAATAATGTATGTTATTTATCTATGATGTAGGCCATAACTTTCAAGCTCCAGGGTGGTGTATATCGCGGGGGGTAGCCCAAAGATGCACTGGGGAAACACCTCGCCCTGAAAGTTACCTGGTAAGGATTACAGGGCAATTGCCAGGGAAGCATAAATTTCCCATGGGCAATTGTCCTGTGCTGGAAACAATCTGGAAATTGTGATTCAAATCACAAACTTTGGATATTTCTGACTGTGTTACTGAGAAAAGGTTAGAAGAATTAAAACTGCTTCTGGGTAACTAGTAACTATTGTACAGACCTACACTGAACTGCCACCCATCTCCTGAACTGCACAGCTCCTCATGAGTCTATGCCTTTCTTCTCCCCTATGAATATTCAACTCAATGGAATATCCGAGGGACTTGAGCACAGTATTCACTCTACATTTAGCAAGATTTGGGGCACAAAGTAGTTGGATGGCCAAGTTATTAAATTTTGGCTGCAAAAAAACAACTCCTGGAGGGGAAAAATAAGAAGTGTTAGCGGTGTTCATATGGTTAAAATATAAATTTGAGAACATTGGAAATTTTAAAAGGTGAAGCGACAAACTATCTTGCAAATCAGAAATTCGTCGTACTGGAGAATCCAAGCTGAGGAGGCACTGCTCTGCAGAGCCACAGGAATCTGCAAACGCAAGCAGATGCAAAGCATTTATTTGAAACCATATTTTTGTTATAAAGCAGCAGCAATTGTGTCACGCCAAATGTTCCACGTTGTTGTTGGCAAATTGTGACACCTTAACATTGAAAACACATGGCACCACTTACGGGTTTAACAGTTATTCTGGTAATGTGAACATCTTTTACAAAGGGATATTGTTGGAGATTGTTGACAGGATTTTCAGTAGAACCAGACCAAATAGACTGAATTTAATGTAGAAAATGGATGGAGTAAAGCATTAATATAGTTCTGTTTTTTTTTTTAAATCACCATTTCATTTCCTTTAACCTCAAGGCATTGTAATGGAAAAGTGCAAAGTATCTGCTCACACTTCTCATTTTCAGCCGTTATGTCAAAACCTACCTGGACTGCCAAAACATTCAATAGTGCAGATTCTTAAGTAAACATTTAATTTCCCTGTTTTAAACAAACATATCCGTTCTGATGAAAATGGTACAACTTAAAACCTAGAAATGAGGGGATGTATATTGACATGAATTATTCACTTTCTAAATTCTGCAAAAGCTGAAATTCTGTGGCCTAATACTCTTGCCGTATTTTGGCGATAGGATGTATGGCTGAGAGGCTGAAAGAGGAGATCCTGGAAAAAGAGAAACTTGTTGATGTAATTGCTGGACCAGATTCCTACCGTGATCTTCCTAGACTCCTGACCGTGGCTGAAGCAGGCCAAAAGGCTGTAAATGTTTTGTTGTCACTGGATGAGACCTATGCAGATGTCATGCCAGTTCAAGTCAACTCTGACACAAAATCTGCATTTATGTAAGTGTAATATCCATTTACTTTGGGATAGCAGTAGTAATATTCCAGCCGCAGGACATGCTATTCATAGATCTCCGTCTCTGCTCATTTCCAGTCGGCCCATTAAGAGGCAAACAAGATCTTGGGGAATGATGGAGAAAGCACCATACCTTCCCTTCAGAAATCTCAGCTGGGACAAATAGGATCATAAATTTGCTATCTTTGAAGTTGCAGATCCATAACTGAATTCAATAATGTTAGTTCTGGCTCAGTTGGTAGTACTCTCATCTCTGCGTCAGAAGGTTGTGGGTTCGTGTTCCACTTTGGGTCCTGAGTACAAACATTAAGCCAGATACTCCTGTGCAGTACTAAAGGAATGCCACACTGTCAGAATTGTTAAACTAATACCCCATCTGCTCTCAGGTAGCATGTAAAAAGATCCCAACACACTGTTTTGAAGAAGAATGAGGGTGTTCCCAGTGTCATGACAAATATTTACCCCTCGATCAACATCACAAAAACAGATAGCCTGGTCATTATCACATCGCTATTAGTAAAAATGTGCTGTGTGCAAACTGGTTGCTGCATTTCCTACATTAGTGCGTACATTTCAAAAGTATTGAGTTGGCTGCTATGTGTTATCTCATGCTATCGAAATGAAAAGTCTTTTTGTTCGGTCAATGAGAGTGGTCAAGCAGTTTGTTCCCATGCTTCTGAGAATATGGCTCTTACAGTTGGGCAGTAGGACTTGCAGATGAATATCTCCATGTGATGCTTGTCCCTCCCTCTGGTCTAACCTTCATCATGAAGTGGCCAAGAAAATGTGATTAACTTCAGCAGTGAGCTCTGTATATCACTGCTTTGTGTCAAAGTGTAGTGGAGATTAATTGCTTTTCATTCTACTAAATTTAGTTTGAATGTTCAACAGGAGAATATATTGTTCTATAGGGTGTGACTATTGTTGCTGTTCTCCAGCAATAATTAATAGGTTAGGATTATCTTGGTAAGACTGAACAGACTCTGGCTAAAAGAAAGTATTTCTCTTGCTCTAGCTCTGTTATGCGGGGATGCAACAACATGTGTAGCTATTGTATTGTCCCTTTCACCCGTGGACGGGAGCGAAGCAGACCAATTTCTTCCATTGAACAAGAAATCAGAATGCTTTCAGATCAGGTAACTCCAGTTTTGAATGCTTAAGACATATAGAGCTTTGACCTTAAAGTGGAAATATAGAAAAGTTCAAAGACATACACATTCATATTTTGTATATAAATATATACACCCACAAAAGATCAGACCATTTTTCCACAGAGCTGCTGTGAAGTCATTATGTGAAAGGTTGATTCCATTGAAATCAACAGCTATGTAGTGTAATACCAGCCTAGAAACATTTCTGACCAGTTGTTTGCCTCAACGATCATTGGCTGAGGATCAGCTCCTTGGCCAAATTGTCAGAAATGTTCAATCTGTTTTGCCTTTCTGGTCTTGTAAATTTATAAATATTACACACATGAGAGAATTAAAGAAGTGGAAGTAATTGCTAAAAACCACTTAATATACTGAAATTTCTGTCTTGGATGCCGCAATCTATGTGGAATCTAACAGTTTGCAAAGCATAACGTGACTCTAATTTTAAATGGAGTGCGTGTAACTTAAGTTAATGAATACAAAATGAATGATTTGGTGAATAAGAAACAGCTGAGAGTTTTTTCTCAGTGAACTGCATCAGTTTACCAATGATGCCTGGTTCTCTTAAGCAAATCCGTAAATATAATTGCAATGGCATTCTCTTGAAATCAAATCAAATAGTTAACCCAATGAAGGGCTGTAATATTTGCAGGTGGGAATCCACTTCATGTGCTAAATTCTGTACACAATGAACTCTCAGTTTGACATCCTGTCATTTGCCTGTCCTAACTGGGTAACCAATTATAAAATGGCCTTCATTGGACATGGAAGACTAGTCTATCCTCTTGAAGAGAGATGATCGTGTAGAAGCCATTCAAAGATTGGGTGAAGATCAATGTAAAAAAGGAAGATGAGACTCCATAATTGGTATATACTGAGCAGTGTGCTGAATCTGATTAAATAGAATCTTGTCTTTGACTTCAGGGAGTGAAGGAAGTCACGTTGCTGGGACAGAATGTCAACAGTTACTGTGATACATCGGAGGTTTCATTTCACATAAAGGAACCTACACATCTAAGCCATGGATTTAGTACCATATACAGGAATAAATTTGGAGGCTTGCGTTTTGCTGATTTACTAGATCGAGTCTCAAGAATCGATTCTGAGATGCGAATCCGTTTCACATCTCCCCATCCCAAGGATTTCCCAGATGAGGTAAAATGCTGTTTGGTTTGCACCGTTGAAGTGGAAGTATCAAAGTTTCTCCCAAGTATACTGTTTCTTTTTGCTGTTCTGTATAAGTAAATTTTACAACTGTGTGCCACTGTTAAGACTCAGGCCAGAGACTCCAAAATGTTCTGTGAAGTTGGCCTAGACCCTAAGTTTTACATTTGTTTTGGCATGTTTTTTGTTGTGATTCATGGTATGATTCAAGTGACCCACTAGGAAGCTTTTAGCAAAGTTTATTTAAGAACACAGTTCGAATATAACAAAAAGAATTAGCATAGCTTCTACCAATTACAAGACTTAAACATGACGCAGTATAATTCGTAACAGCTAGCTAATTCTGCTGTTCCAATTTAAAACAATATCCCACAGACATACACTCTTCTTCAGAATTAGTTAGCATAAACACAAGTATGCTCATGTGATGCTAGATTTTCAACTCTTTAACACTTCTGGACAGAGGTCCCGACAGCAGTTTTCAGAGAAGGATACAACCTCCAAACAGTAAAACTTCAGAGAGGTAAACTTAGTCTCTGGTAGCTCCCAGTCTCCAGACTTCAGAGAGGGGGAAAAGAGAGAGACTGCTCTCTCTTAACTCAAAAGTAGCATCTAAGACAGCAACACTTGGACTGCAAAAACTCCAACATCACAGAGGGAGTAAAACATTGCTGTCTCTCTCATTTGCACAGTAAGATGTTTAACAACACCAGGTTAAAGTCCAACAGGTTTATTTGGTAGCAAATGCCACTAACTTTCGGAGCGCTGCCCCTTCATCAGGTAGAGTGGGGAAATGCTCACAAACAGGGCATACAGAGACACAAACTCAATTTACAGAATAATGATTGGAATGCAGTCTTTACAGATAATCAAGTCTTAAAGGTACAAACAATGTGAGTGGAGAGAGTATTAAGCACAGGTTAAAGAGATGTGTATTGTCTCCAGACAGGACAGCCAGTGAGATTCTGCAAGTCCAGGCAAGCTGTGGGGGTTACAGATAGTGTGACATGAACCCAAGATCCCGGTTGAGGCCGTCCTCATGTGTGCGGAACTTGGCTATCAGTTTCTGCTCAGCGACTGCGCTGTTGTGTGTCGTGAAGGCAGCTTTGGAGAACGCTTACGCAAAGATCAGAGGCCGAATGCCCGTGACCGCTGAAGTGCTCCCCAATAGGAAGAGAACAGTCTTGCCTGGTGTTTGTCGAGCGGTGTTCATTCATCCGTTGTCGTAGTGTCTGCATGGTTTCCCCAGTGTACCATGCCCCGGGACATCCTTTCCTGCAGCGCATCAGGTAGACAACGTTGGCCGAGTTGCAAGAGTATGTACCGTGTACCTGGTGGATGTGTTCTCATGTGAGATGATGGCATCTGTGTCGATGATCCGGCACGTCTTGCAGAGGTTCTTCAACCTCTGCAAGACATGCCGGATCATCGACACAGATGCCATCATCTCACGTGAAAACACCATCCACCAGGTACACGGTACTTACTCTTGCAACTCGGCCAACGTTGTCTACCTGATACGCTGCAGGAAAGGATGTCCCGAGGCATGGTACATTGGGGAAACCATGCAGACACTACGACAACGGATGAATGAACACCGCTCGACAATCACCAGGCAAGATTGTTCTCTTCCTGTTGGGGAGCACTTCAGCGGTCACGGGCATTCGGCCTCTGATCTTTGCGTAAGCGTTCTCCAAGGTGGCCTTCACGACACACGGCAGCGCAGATTCGCTGAGCAGAAACTGATAGCCAAGTTCTGCACACATGAGGACGGCCTCAACCGTGATCTTGGGTTCATGTCACACTATCTGTAACCCCCACAGCTTGCCTGGACTTGCAGAATCTCACTGGCTGTCCTGTCTGGAGACAATACACATCTCTTTAACCTGTGCTTAATGCTCTCTCCACTCACATTGTTTGTACCTTTAAGACTTGATTATCTGTAAAGACTGCATTCCAATCATTATTCTGTAAATTGAGTTTGTGTCTCTGTATGCCCTGTTTGTGAGCATTTCTCCACTCCACCTGACGAAGGGGCAGCGCTCCGAAAGCTAATGGCAGTTGCTACCAAATAAACCTGTTGGACCTTAACCTGGTGTTGTTAAACCTCTTACTGTGTTTACCCAAGTCCAACGCCGGCATCTCCACATGTCTCTCATTTGCAAGCAGCTTCTGAAAAACAAAACTAAAACTGGACTTTACTGTGAAGTAAGAAGTCTCACAACACCAGGTTAAAGTCCAACAGGTTTATTTGGTAGCAAATTTGCTACCAAATAAACCTGTTGGACTTTAACCTGGTGTTGTGAGACTTCTTACTGTGCTTACCCCAGTCCAACGCCGGCATCTCCACATCTTTACTGTGAAAACATTGCTGTCCCTAATCATATGACCTGATTTGTCAATCACCTCAATCTACTTTGCTATCCCAAGGGGGAACACTAAAACAACAGAACACTGCATTGGCTCAGATTAAAACCAAAATAATGTTAACTGTACTGTCAATAAACGTCACTGGCTGCAGACGACACAGCTCCGATAAAATCCCAGGGACTGCGAAAACATTCTGCAGAGAAATACGATCGTCAGAGTCAGCAAAGCAATGCTGTTGAGAGATTTAATTTTGAAGTAGTTTCCCATACTGGAAGCTCTGGGAGCAATGTTCCATGAAACAAAGGGGAACAAATCCAAGGGGAAATTAAATTTTAAAATTCTTAAGATTGAAGTTGGAACTATCAAACAGATAAATCCTGAAATATCTACCAAATGGTCCACCTCCAGAAAATGCTCACAATTGCAACATGACCCAGGCCGTTAGAAGCTGGGAGAAGCTGCTTGCATTTTGTTTATAGTTACTGATCATATGTTTGCTATTTCTGGTAATAAATTCAGAGAATGAAATTTGTGCAACATTCGACCGATTTATAGAAACAAGCAAGGCGGTGGCGTTATGGGTTTCTTGCTGGACTAGTAATTCAGAGACCTAAGGTAATGCTCTGGGGGCCCAGATTTAAATCCCTCCACGGATGGTGAAATTTGTATTCAATAAAAATCTGAAATTACAAGTGAAATGGTGACTGAAACCATTGCTAATTGTCATTAAAAAAAACCCATCTGGATCACTAATGTCCTTTAGGTGAATCGGCCATCCTTACCTGGTCTGGCCTATATGTGACTCCAGACCCACAGCAATGTGGTTGACTCTTAAATGCTCGCTGAAATGGCTAAAGTTTATTTATTAGTGTCACAATTAGGCTTACATTAACACTGCAATGAAGTTGCTGTGAAAATCCCCTAGTCACCATACTCCAGCGCCTGTTCGGGTACACTGAGGGGCAATTTAGCATGGCCAATGTACCTAAACAGCACATCTTTCGAACTGTGGGAAGAAACCAGAGCACCCGGAGGAAACCCATGCAGACACGGGGAGAACATGCAGACTCTGCACGGACAGTGACCCAAGCTGGGAATCGAATCCGAGACCCTGGCACTGAGGTAGTAGTGCTAACCACTGCACCATCATGCCTAACAAACCACTCAATTTAACGGCAATTAGGGATGGGTAATAAATGCTGGCCCAGCCAGCGATGCTCACATCCCCTGAATGAATAGAAACAAATTCTACAAATGTACTATTGATATTCAGCTACAGATAACTGTTCATTTCAAATCTGCTCTTTTCTTTTGGTTCAGTATTTGTTGGTGAGTGCATTGTTATTTTGATTCTTTGTCCACCTCCATAGGTTTTACAAATTATCCAGGAGAGAGCCAACATTTGCAAACAGATCCATTTGCCAGCACAGAGTGGGAGCACTGCTGTCCTTAAAGCTATGAGACGAGGGTAACCAACTTGCTGCTTATACTTTATAAAGTCCTCTGTTCAACAGTCAGTATGACACACAAAGAGGCCATTCATGCTATAAAATTCACACAAGGGCCTTTTTCTGTGCTGTATGCCTTTATGACTCTATTATCGACTTGGAGTATACAGCAAAAAAAACAGGCCATTTGGCCCAAATAGTTTGTTCTGATGTTTATACTCAAAATTGCTGGTATTGTTACAATTTAAGAGTACATCCTTAAATCACTGGGTATACTACAAATTACAGCCATTTCATGCTCTACTCACACTGCCTAGCTGTGCATTCATCTCCAGCAAGAGAACCTAACCATCTCCTCATGATATTCAATTCATTGCAGCACTGAATCCTCCACCAGCAACATTCTTGGCATCAACATTGACCAGAAACTTAACTGGACCAGCCACATAAATACTGTGGCTATAATAGCAGGTCAGAGGTTGGGAATTTTGTACAGACAACCTCGCCTTCTGCCTCCTACTAGCTTTGTATCATAAGATGCAAGCTACAACTGTGATTAAATATTCCCTTGTGTGGGTGAATGCAGTTACACAACACTCAGAATTTGGCACCATCTAGGACAAATAAATTTATTTTATAGGCATCCGATCCAGCACTTTAAACATTAATTTCTTCCACCGTTGGCGCATAGTCGTTGTCGTGGGTATCATCCGGAAGATGCACTGCAACAACTTGCCGAGGTTTTTGTGAAAATGCTTCCCAAACCAGACACCTCCACCACTTCGAGCCAGGGTGGTAGACCCATGGGAGCACCATCTCGAAGTTCACTTCCTTTGCAAGCAACTTGCAAATTTATCACCGTTCCTTTAGTATCACTGGATCAAAACACCTGAACTCTGCACCTAAAAGCACTGTGGGAGTCTCACAAGCAGAAGTTCCCGACGCCGGATCCCTTGATCTGGCACAATCTGTCTTTGAACGAGGTACCTTCTCTGGGAGCTCACAAGCAACTCTGAGTGGGTTTGTTTGTTATGCTCCCTACATGGCAAGTCCCTGCCCACCACTGGGTTAATGCAAGCAGCATTTGGTGGCATGGGGGAGAGGGGGGGTGGGGTTATCCACTGGCCTTCCTGCTACGTGCAGACTTAATCAGGATGTAGGTGGAAAGCTGGGGGTTCCCCACCCCTGTCCTCCTGTCTAACTAAATGCTACCCCTACCACCAGTGTCACGCAAATGTGACGCCACTGTTTAAAAAAGGAGGTAGACAAAAGGCAGGTAACTATAGGCTGGTTAGCTTAACTTCTGTCGTCGGGAAAATGCTTGAATCTATCATCAAGGAAGAAATAGCAATACATTTGGATATAAATTGTCCCATTGGTAAGACGCAGCATGGGTTCATAAAGGGCAGGTCATGTTTGACTAATTTAGTGGAATTCTTTGAGAACATTACATGTGCAGTGGACAATGGGGAACCTGTGGATGTGGTGTATCTGGATTTCCAGAAGGCATTTGACAAGGTGCCGCACCAAAGACTGCTACATAAGATAAAGGTACACAGTGTTACGGGTAATGTATTAGCATGGATAGAGGATTGGTTAACTAACAGAAAGCAAAGAGTGGGAGTACATGGGTGTTTTTCTGGTTGGCGATCAGTGACTAGTGGTGTGCCTCAGGGATCAGTGTTGGGACCGCAATTATTTACGATTTACATAGATGATTTGGAGTTGGGGACCAAGTGTAGTGTGTCAAAATTCGCAGATGACACTAAGATGGGTGGAAGAGCAAAATGTGCAGAGGATGCTGAAAGTCTGCAAAGGGATATAGATAATCTAAGTGAGTGGGCAAGGTCCGGCAGATGGAGTACAATGTTGGTAAATGTGAGGTCATCCATTTTGGTAGGAATAACAGCAAAATGGACTATTATTTAAATAGTAAAAAATTGCAACATGCTGCTGTGCAGAGGGACCTGGGTGTCCTTGTGCAGGAATCTCAAGGAGTTGGTTTGCAAGTGCAGCAGGTAATTAAGAAGGCAAATGGAATTTTGTCCTTCCTTGCTAGAGGGATGGAGTTTAAAAACAGCGAGATTATGTTGCAGCTGTATAAGATGCTGGTGAGGCCACACCTGGAGTACTGTGTACAGTTTTGGTCTCCTTACTTGAGAAAGGATATACTGGCACTGGAGGGGGTGCAGAGGAGATTCACTAGGTTGATTCCGGGAGTTGAGAGGATTGGCTTATGAGGAGAGACGGAGTAGACTGGGGTTATACTCATTGGAATTCAGAAGAAGAGGGGAGATCTTATAGAAAAATATATAGGATTATGAAGGGAATAGTTAAGATAGAAGCAGGGAAGCTGTTTCCATTGGCGGGTGAAACTAGAACTAGGGGGCATAGCCTCAAAATAAGGGGAAGCAGATTTAGGACTGAGTTGAGGAACTTCACGTAAAGGGTTGTGAATCTGTGGAATTCCCTGCCCAGTGAAGCAGTTGAGGCTACCTCATTAAATGTTTTTAAGGCAAGGATAGATAAATTTTTGAACGGTAAAGGAATTAAGGGTTGTGGTGAGCAGGCGGGTAAGTGGAGCTGAGTGCACAAAAAGATCAGCCATGAACTTATTGAATGGTAGAGCAGACTCGAGGGGCCAGATGGCCTACTCCTGCTACTAGTTTTTTATGTTCTTATGTCACTACAGGGGAGGGAATTAAATTCTACGCTAGATATTTGGTCATGCCTGCAGTCATCTCTTCTATTTGCTAATCTATGGATTTTCATTTGTCTGAAGTTCCTTCCCTACATTTAAAGGTGCTAAATGTCAATTTTATTGACTGATGGACTATGTTTCTTAATTGTCTGTTTTCATTGCAGGTATACCAGAGAGGCATATCTAGAACTAGTCGAACACATACGCAGAATCATCCCAGGTAACTTCACCTTTGTGGTTTCCTAACAATAATGCTGTATTCCATTATTACATTTGGTTTATATATTGAAAGCTCTTTATTTTCCTTTGCTGAAAGCAGACACATGTCAGTGTCTGTGATGGAAACAAAGTTCCATTATACTTTAGGATGGAAATTGTTTTAATTTATATGACTGCAGATCTACAGGACAACATTTGCTTTTTTAAAGTAGTAAGGTTAAGGTAGAATTTGTCTGATAGTCACAGGCAGGCTTTTGTGGCCCAATGATTAGTATAAAGTAGTTTTTTATTTAATGTGGTAGTTGAAAAGACAATTGTTTATTATTTGTTGACTGCAATCAAAGGTGAAGAATTGTTGAGCTCAGCTGTCAAACACTGGGCATTTTTATCTGGAATATTAGAAATGGTTTATAGCTTAATTGCTTCTTAATTGTTCTTGGGATGTGAGCAATGCTGACATGGTCACAATTAATGGATTCAGAAAATGGAAGCAGAGGAGTTGCGGTAAGGAATCTAGTTATTGGGGAGGAGAGGTATCTTAGGGTGGGGAAATATTGTTGGGAAATGCAGTTTGGTGGAGAGGAGGTTTTTGTAAAAAGGGAAGATTAAGTGAGATACGCTTATCATGGCAGGGGGAGTAACTGGAGTCAGTGAGAGTTGGAGGTTAGGACATGGGGGAAATTGTCAGACAGTGGGTGGGATAGAACAGGAAATTCAACCATTTATAGGAAGTGCTTATCAGTAGGAGGAATCTTTAAGGGAAAGTGACCAATTGTTGCTGAATTTGGGGCGGGGGTTGAGAAGCAATAAATTGCAGGAAGGTGAGAGTCAAATACATCCACAGTACAGGAGGGGAAGTTTCAGGGCTGAGATTTGAATTAGTGTATGGACAGGATTAGGTCCACTTACTGTCTTAAGTGATGATGGGCTGTAAAGTATTTAAGTGTTGGCGGGTGTTGGGTCTGATCCCATTGAAGCCAATTGTTCATATGATGTTACAGTTCTATGGCCACCTGCAAAATTCTGAAGCCACTTGCTTTTGAATTTATTGTGGTTGATTTACTTGGCTAACATGTCATTTACATTTTTCTATAAATGTCTTTCTGAAACAGGTGTCAGCTTAAGTAGTGACTTCATCGCTGGATTTTGTGATGAGACCGAGGATGACCATCTGCAGACCATTTCTCTTCTTAGACAGGTCCGATTTAACGTGGGATACCTTTTTGCCTATAGCTTGAGAAAGGTGAGCTATGATGTGGAGATGCCGGCGTTGGACTGAGGTAAGCACAGTAAGAAGTCTCACAACACCAGGTTAAAGTCCAACAGGTTTATTTAGTAGCACAAACCACAAGCTTTCGGAGCACTGCTCCTTCATCAGGTGAGTGGGAGTTGTGTTCACAATCAGGGCATATAAAGACACAAATTCAATTTACAAGATAATGGTTGGAATGCAAGTTTTTACTGGTAATCAAGTCTTAAAGGTACAGACAATGTGAGTGGAGAGAGGGTTAAGCACAGGTTAAGGAGATGTGTATTGTCTCCAGCCAGAACAGTTAGTGAGATTTTGCAAGCCCAGGCAAGTCGTGGGGGTTACAGATAGTGTGACATGAACCCAAGATCCTGGTTGAGGCCGTCCTCGTGTGTGGAATTTGGCTATAAGTTTCTGCTCAGCGATTCTGCGTTGTTGTGTGTCGTGAAGGTCGCCTTGGAGAACGACTTGCCTGGGCTTGCAAAATCTCACTAACTGTCCTGGCTGGAGACAATACACACCTCTTTAACCTGTGCTTAACCCTCTCTCCACTCATTGTCTGTACCTTTAAGACTTGATTACCTGTAAAGACTCGCATTCCAACCATTATCTTGTAAATTGAGTTTGTGTCTTTATATGCCCTGTTTGTGAACACAACTCCCACTCACCTGATGAAGGAGCAGTGCTCTGAAAACTTGTGGCTTGTGCTACCAAATAAACCTGTTGGCTTTAACCTGGTGTTGTGAGACTTCTTAAAGGTAAGCTACCCAGACTGACCTGAAGGATATATTTGGAAGAGATGGTGATGGCAGAGCATTGTATTTTTGTGATCCCATGACCTAATTACTACCATTCTTTTTGTTTGGAAGCTATTTATTCACCTCTGTTGGAACATAGCCTATTTACAAAAATTAGGTAACTTGGGGATACATAATACCTATACCTATGTATGGATCATTCTCTAGCTGTGTCCTATTTCACAAGCAGATCCCCAAACTGACTTTTTCTAAGATGCCTGAACTTGCTCGGTCTTTTACCTCAGTACATCATACCACCATAACTTGCCACTTAATGACTAAACCATGTAATTTAGAAAGTCATAGCTTGAGAAAATTAACTACTCATGACTTAACTTCTGAGAAAATGAAGATGTCACGATGTGAGTTTGATTTTGATATTACAATTCGGATGATTGTGAAGAATTGGATTAACTGCTATTAAAGCTTCAGGTAGTTTAGTTGCACACAGATGGATCATTTTCCATTCCACCGTATTGTTGTCTGCCAAATTTACAGCCAACACTAAGAGCTATTCTAAGAGAAACAGTTAGTTTGTTGTATAATTCACTATATTTGTTTTCTTCATCTGGACCTCTTAATTTACTAGGGATCCTCTCTACTGCTAGTCATTAGCACAAAAATAAAGTGTTATAGTAATATTGGTCTTTTCCAGAAAACACACTCCTATCATAGACTACAGGACAGCGTTCCTGCAATTGTGAAGCAGCGTCGTTTAGAAGAGCTCATCACTGTGTTCCGAGAGGAGGCAGCTCAACTCAACTCTGAGCTTATTGGAACTGAGCAACTTGTGCTCGTGGAAGGGGTATGTAGGAATATTAAAGCTGTTTGAAATGTGAGTTTTATTTCTTGAGGAAAAAGAAGTAATCAACAAATGTTGAAATAGTAACATGTTCCTGATCAGAATGTTCTGATCAGTGGACGGTATTACTGTCAGAAGATCAATAAAGGTCAATCATAAAGTCTTTGCCAGTACTAATTGGTTATGTTAGGTTTGATCACATATGAACAGTTGCAACTTTATGCAGGACTTGTTTTCAATTTCATATTTATATCAATTACATAATTAAAAATGATGCATAAATTTGCATTTCCTGTATGATGCACTATTTTATACTCATTTATTTCTTGCAATAAAAGCTGGAAATACTCAGCAAGTTAGGCAGCACCTGTGGAAAGAAAAAAACAGTTAATATTTCAGCTGGATAACTTTATCCGAACTAAAAAAGGTTAAAGATTAAACTTTTTTGGAAGGGGCTGCAGTTTCACTTTACAAAAGTGAGAAAGTTCTACTATTTGCCAAAGGTCCAACAGTGGTATCCTGGAAATCTGCCATTTTAAATTTATGTTCTGATTTTCAGGACTAGCCCAAGGTAGGGAGTTTTTTTTCCCCCCCATTGAATCCCTACAGTGCAGAAGGAAGCCATTCAGCCCATCGAGTCTGCATCAACCTGCCAAGACAGCATCTTGCCCAGGTCCATCCACACCCCCCCCTCCCCCAACCACTCCCTATCCCATAACCCCATGCGTTTGCCATGACCATTCCATCTAATCTGCACAAATTTGGACTGTGGGAGGATAGCTCCATAGTGACTTGTACGTTACTTTGAAGTTTCTATTTGTAATGAAGCTACAAACTATTAATGGATATTGCTTTTGACTGGCATTAGATAGTCTTTGTTTAAGTTGATATGTTCAAAAATGCAAGATCATATGAATTTACAGTAAATTCTTCTATGAAGATAAGGCTGAAGCATTTGGCGCAATCTTCAGCCACATGTGCCAAATGGATGGTCCATCTCTGTCTTCTTTGGAAGATCCTGGCATCAGAGATGCCCGTCTTCAATTTATTTTACATGAATTCAAGGGACAGCTTGAAGGCACTGGATACTGCAAAGGCTATGATCCCTGACAATATTTCGACACTAGTACTGAAGACTTATGCTCCAGAACTTGCTGCACCCCTAGCCAAGATGTTCCAGTACAGCTACAACACTGGCATCTACTTGGCAATGTGGAAGATTACCCAGGCATGTCCTGCACACAAAAAGGACAGATTCAACCTGGCCTCCCGACAGTCTATTCTCAATCATCAGTAAAATGATGGAAGGGGTCATCAACAGTGCTATCAAGCAACACTTACTTAGCAATGACTTGCTCACGGATGTTCTGTTTGGGTTCTGCCATGGTCACTCAGCTCCTGACCTCATTATAGTCTTGGTTCAAACATGGGCAAAAGGGCTCAACTCCTCAAATGAACTGAGAGTGACAGCCCTTGACATCAAGGCCACATTTGACTGAGTATGGCATGAAGGAGCGCTAGCAAGACTGGAGTCAGTGGGAAATGGAGCAAAACTCTCCACTTGCTGGAGTCACACCTAGCACAAAGGAAGATGGTTGTGGTGGTTGGAAGTCAATCATCAAAACACTAGGACAACACTACAGGAGTTTCTCAAGGTAGTGTCCCAGGCCCAACCATCTTTAGCTGTTGCTTCATGAATGACCTTCCTTCCATCATAAGGTCAAGAGTGGAGATGTTCGCTGATGATTGCACAATGTTCACCATTTACGCCGCCTCAGATACTGAAGCAGTCCATACCTAAATGAAGCAAGACCTGGACAATGTCCAGGCTTGGGCAGATAAGTGGCAAATAACATTTGCACCACACAAGAGAGAATCTAAGCATTGTCCCTTATTTTTAGACAGTGACCCCTAGTTCTAGATTCTTCCACAAGAGTAAACATCCTCTCCACATCCACAGAGTAATGACCTCTCAGGAACTTATGTTTCAATCAAGTTGCCTCTTACTCTTCTAAACTCCAGGCACTAAATGCTAGCCTAATTAATGAAGTCCACATCCCTTGAATGAATAAAAAAAATGACACATGCTACCCTTGGGTGTTTCCTTATAAATAATCGATATTCACAGGAAAGCCTGTGATGTTCCATAAACCTTACAACAGTTGAGTTGATTTTAGTTTTATTTTAAATGTTTGCCCTAAGCATTTTAGAAAATGCAATACTTTGCTATTGAATTTGTAACTTGTAATATATGACTGGTTTTAAAACCAATAATACAGAAACCAATGACCAATTATTTCATGTTGTTACATGTTCCCAGGCCAGTAAACGGTCTAAGCTGGAATTGTGTGGAAGAAGTGATGGTAATATCAAAGTAATTTTTCCCAATGTGGAGGTACCATGTGACTGGTCATCTAGAATGCTTGCGCCTATCAGAACCGGAGACTATATATCTGTGCAAGTAAGTGAATAACTGGCTTTGCAGAAATAGTTCTAATGTACAACGGACATTTGAGAAATTGTCACATTTTTGCAAAATTCTGAATTGCAAGCAAAATTTGCACAATGGTTTCTGTAAATCAGAATGGAATGCAGTCTTCAAAATCAGAATGGAATGCAGTCTGTGTCTCTTTATGAAACTACTTTATTAATACAACTGAGAATATTGCAGGAACATTGAAGACCAACCTTCTTGAGGTTCAATACGAAGTCTTTTAAACAATGATCGTTTTATAAAGAGAGTTTTTACATTGCAACAATTAGTGCATCTAATACTGCATCGAACAGTGTAGAACTGACAACACAACCACAGTAAGATGCAAGAGTGGTTACTGCTAATCCTATTCTTTATCTTACTGTGGCATTGCAATGGAAGTTTTGAAATGCTTGCACAGAGAGCACTCCTTTTGTCCACTAACATCACCACTTTCAAATGTTGTTGCCAGTACAGCATGTAATTGAGAAGTAGCAAAGGGCCTAGGACAGATCCATGAGGGACTCCGGTGATAACAATACAAGATTTGGAAGAGAAGCCATTGCAAGTGATTTTTCTGACAATGACTGGATAGATAACAATGTAATCAATTGTGAGCAGTCCCACCCATCTTAAAGACAGAATGAGATGTTTTGGAGGAGGATGGTGTGGATAATGGTGTCAAAGGCAATAGACAGATGAGTAGAATGCTGTAACTGTGCTTTGGTCTGAATGACCTTCTGTCCTGTAATGACACTGACTCTATGGGGGTGATTCTCCCAGCCCACTGAAGCAGAGGCAAGCTTCCCACCCACCAGACTTCCAGTGTCATCCGATTTCTGGTGCAAAGTTGATTAAAGTATTTAAATCAGCATTTCAATATGATTAATGGGCCCGGGACTGAAGTCTGTGGGCCCACTAGCCTCTCTTTCCCCACCCTCCCGCCAGGTGTGTTTCACTCCAGTGGGGTTTACAGTAGCTCCCCACTAATGAGGAGCTGGTGGCCTGACCCTACTAGAATGAAGGGAAGCCATGGAGGCATTCTAGAAGGTTGGGGGTATGGAGGGGGCGCCCCTGGACATTTCCAACTTGGCAGTGCCAGCCTGCCCCTGGCACTGCCCAAGGAGCAAAGTGGCAAGGCACCCAGAGGGCATCTTGGCACTTCCCACCGGGCATCAGGCAGTGCTGCGGGGGCAGAGCCTCTGGGGCAGTCATGGGGGGTCCTGCTGGCACTCTGCACTCGGGACCGGTGACAGAAATGGGGTGGGAGGTAGGGTGGGGCTCGGGGAGATTGGAACTGCCTGCCTGCAGAGGGGTGGGAGTGGAGGGCGGGAGCTTCGCATAGCCAGCGAAGCAGGATTGAAGGGCTGGCCAGCGATTGAGCTGGCCGGTAGTGCAGGGCTACTGTGTATGCGCTGATCTTTGCTACGACAGATCAGCTCATGTGCAGAGGCCCGTTCAGTGCTCGGCTGCCAGCCCCTCCAGTGGGAATAGGCCCCGCCCCCAGCTTTTCATCGTGATTCACACTGTGCATCACAGAGTGCACTAGAGTGTAGGAGATTCATTTTGAAAGTCCTGCTGAATGAAGTAGCGGGACGTACCCCAGTTTTTACGCGAATTCGGCACTTAGATTTTTTGGGGGAGAATTCCACCCCAATGCTTTGATTTTGATGAGAGTTGTTTCAGTGCTGTGGAGCAGAAACTTAATTGGAGAAACATGATTTTTAGCAGAAGTCACTAGAAAGTGAGAAGTCCTGGGTTGTTTTATTTATGCAGTTTTTAACCTAGTCATTCTGAGGTCAATTCAATTGCAATTTTAAATAAGAGTTAATGGTGCTTGACTATAATTGTGAGTCATTTCACGATTGGGTTGTGAACCAACCCAATCCACTCTGAGGTTCTCTGTACTGTGCTTGAGTAGCCCATGAGGAGGTGTATGGGAGCAGCTCAGAATCACATAGATACTGCAATATTGTTTTCCATTCTTTCCACTGTCCCGCAAAAAATGATGAGAACTGCAGATATGTAAAACATTGTAAACCACTTGCAATTATGTTTTTAATAAATAAATACATTTTTGGATGTAATTAATTCAAATTTTTTAATCTATATTTTCAGATAACATTTGCCAGTTCTCAAAGTTTGAAAGGTATCCCAATCTGCCATACAACACTGAACAGTTCAGCAAAGATGATATCTAAACAACTGCGAGCTGTCAGTAGTGGACAGTAACATCTATCCAGGACTGGAGTTGTGCTGTAAGATAATTTGGAGGAAGTGTAGAGTTTGTGATTCTGCACTTGGGGCATTACTGAGAATTGCAAAGTGAAACCTGATGCATACTTTCACCATAGAGGAAGTACAATACATGTTGTTTAGAGCTTAAATACCAAGAACAAGTATGTGTGTATCTTCTCGGGTTCTGACCCTGGTGATGCGTTAAACGTTTCAACTACTTGGTTGGTATTACAATATGGAAACATTGGCACATCGGTTAGAGATGAATAACTGTATAAATTATGTTGCACATGTATTTTGTAATAAAGATTTCTAAATGTTTGCATATTGTTTTATTTCATTGAGGATCGGGCATTTTGCAGTCAAGCTCACCACACTGGAGAAGAAATTTTGAAATCTTGAATTTGTTGAAATCAAGCTCATCCTTCACAGCTCTGACCAAGGGTCACCCTGACTCAAAATGTTCGCTCTGTTCTCTCTCTATGAATGTTGTCAGACGTGCTGAGAGTTTACAGTATTTTCTGGTTTGGTTTCATCCTTTACTTTCCCAGTCACAGCCTTAACTCAGCGGTAGCACTCTTGCTTCTTGAGTTCAGGTGCACATAATGGAATCCCTGGCATTATTCAAAGAGCAGGGAGTTCTCCCAGTGTCCTGGTCAACATTTATGTCTCAGCCAGCATTGTCTGGCCACTTATCTCATATGCACAAATTTGGTTGCTACATTACAACAATGGCTTCAGATTTATTTTATTGGCTGTGAAGTGCTTTTGGAAGTATGGAGGAAAGTGCACTTTTGGAGATGCTAGTTTGTTTCCTAACTTTTCCAATCTCATCTCCACATGGGCCCTTAATATCTGTCAGGCCTTTATCATCAACTTTGTATTTTCTGGACATTTCAACACCCTTCTGGTATACACTAGCCTCTTTGCGTTCATCTTGCACCCTGGGGAAAAGAAAATTGCTCAACTTCAATGCAAGCTCTAATCTCTCCTTCTCTGCCAGCTCTCCAATTCCTGAAGCTTCTGTCAATTTGTTTTGTAGCTGTGTGGGACATGCTAAAATGATCAGTTAGTTGATCTTTTGAATCTAGCTCAAGTGCACATGATGTGTGACTGACCTTCCTGTCCATCACCTGATCTAGTAGGCAAATTACATTTTTTAAGAGTTTGGCAGCTATTTCCCTTGTATCATAAGATAGTGAGAAGCTCGACCGGCGAGCAGATAAGTGTTAAGTGAGCCTGGGTGACAATGTCACACACTCACTAATGACGTCAATCATGTTTGATTTTTTTTTGCCTCTCGCCCAATTGTACCACCTCGCCTTGCCGAATGACGGGTGGGACGAGGTTGTAAGATCGCACCCATTGTTGTTGTTAAGCCAAGTTCAGGATAGCTGCATGCTCCTGCAAGTAAAGCTTGATGGAAGGGGAAGGTCTGGTTCACAAGGGAGCAGATACTTTGCAGGTTAATATGATGCAGCACGGGAACCCAGAGATTTGTCTGAGGAATCAGGATGATAAAGGGAAACTCACTGCAGATTAAGATCCAAAATACTAACAAGGTGTGCAATAGTTTAAATTAAAAATTTAAGGGCATTAATTTGAGGAAAAAAGACTGTTAATGTAATGTAAATCATACTAATCTTACTACAGTAAAAGAAGAACTGAAATTATTGGAACTTTTTTTAACTTTGCTGACATACTTCAGTTTTTTGGTGGTTACTGTTGCAGATAGGAAATTAAAAAGCTACTGGTTTTCAGAAATATATTGGTTGCAATTTGATGGTCACAATGTCTTTTCCATTTATTTGTAGAACGACAAATTTCTAAGTTAGATTCATGGCTGTAGATATGAGGGTTTTCAAATTAAGATTAAAGACTACCCAGTTAAGAACTATCAGTAGTAATAGCTACTTGGTTGGTATTAAAGTATGGAAACATGCTTTAAAGTTCCATTCTGTATATTACATTGCAACCAAGGTGAAGACATGCATGGTCCTGTGTATAATGAAATTCTTAACAAGTACTTGTTGCATTTATTTATCAATTATACTAAGTTCCTTCCCCAAATAATTGAATCAAAGAAACTTCACTCCCTGCATTGGTTGCACCCAAGTAAACTTGAGCAAAACATTTTTTTTCCTTGATTGCCATGCTAAATATTGTGGCCAAATGGGCCATCTAAAATGGCGATTTGTAAAGCACTCTGGGACAATTGGGCAAGAACTAAAACGACAGGCTGCAGCCTAAAAGACAGATAAACAGGCTGCAACCCAGGCGAATGAATACACAGGATATGGGTCATCTCCAGGACAGAAGAGACTTTCTGGTCAAACTGGGTTGTTTACCAGACATAGGGGTGCCGTCACCCCTTATTTGGGAGGGGGGTGTGTATTCTACATGCTCCCGGCATATACAGACATGGCTGTTGGGGACACACCCAGAGATTGGTATGGCAGCACCTGATTGGACTCTATCAATCAGGGTGATCAAGTCCTGATCGATTGATTGGCAATGGCCAAAAGGGGCGAGAAACCCAACGGTGTATAAAGGGTGCTGTGCAACCAAGAACCTCTCTCTCTCTGACCCCACAAACAAGCTACAACAACGGTGACCCTCGCCAGCAACGACCAGCACGAGGAGATCCACTACACCCGAGAAGGAAGGAAGACCAGAGCCAGAGTGCCAGACCAGAGCAAAGGACCAGACTACACAGAGAACGACTGAGACCAGCGCACAGATAAAGGCCAATATCTGCTTGGGTACTTGCCAGTCATGCAAAGTTAAGTCAAGGTCTTGTATTGGACTTGAACTTTAGTATTTTCTGTAAGATAACTTATTGTTGGTTGGGTGTGTTATGGTGGAATTAAAGTGATGGACACAAAATGGTTACCTGGCACACAAAATGGTTACCTGGGAAGGGACATTAAAAAGGCACTGGCTTTTAGCACAGAGAGTTACACAAAAAGTTAAAACCTGCAGTATCTGAATTGCTGCAGGAAGTTGTTCAGAGCTTGAGGCACTTTAGATAAGAGCGGACCCAGAACAATGAGTCTGATAATAAGGTCAACTCAGTAAGAAGTCTCACAACGCCAGGTTAAAGTCCAACAGGTTTATTTGGTAGCAAATACCATAAGCTTTCGGAGCACAGCTCCTTCGTCAGATGGAGTGGATATCTGTTCTCCAACAGTGCACAGACAGTTGTCTGTACCCACATTGTCTGTACCTTTAAGACCTGGCTGGCTGTAGAGATTTGCATTCTAATTAGTATTCTGTAACTTGATTTCTGTGTCTGTGCACTGTTGGAGAACAGATATCCACTCCATCTGACGAAGGAGCTGTGCTCTGAAAGCTTATGGTATTTGCTACCAAATAAACCTGTTGGACTTTAACCTGGTGTTATGAGACTTCTTACTGTGCTTACCCCAGTCCAACGCCGGCATCTCCACATAATAAGGTCAGCCACAGGTGGGGACATAAATACATAAATGTAATAAGATCAGCCACTGAATGTATATATCAAAACCAGTCATTGATAGAGGACATAACTGCATAAATGTATCCATCCTATGAACAATGATATGTTAACTGTCCATGTCCGTACCTGTCTGCTTGTAACGATGTGTTAACTATCGATGTCCGTATCCGTCTACTCAACTTGTAACGATGTGTTAACAGCTAATGTCTGTACTGCCTATTGTCTAAAAGGTATAAAAATGATCAACTACCATTGTGTAGTTGAGAAGGTAGCTGCCAAGTACTGCGGAGTACCAATGTTTTCTCCCAAAGCTTTGTGTCCGAAATAAAACTATTATTGAAACCTCCAAGTCTGACTCCGAAATGGTAAATTTCCCACAACAGGTGGGTGATTATTGATTGTGTGTTTTAAATAAATATTGGTTGTACTAACAAGACGTCAACTCGCAGTTCTTTGTCCACCGTATAAGGTTAAAACAGACTGTGCCGGGACATCGACAAGAAGTAACTTTGTTGCTCCGATATCGAATCGCGCAGAATCTATATTGAACGATTATTTCAAGTTCAGAGCTAGCAGGTGTAAACTTCTTATTGGACAAATAACTGCTTTCGAGAAATTGTTTATTGTGCATGCATTGATACTAACAAGCAGGATAGGGTAAACTCCGTAGGTTTACATTAGAATCCGAAGGAATTAGGACTGGAACATAGCCCAAAGCCGTACCCGCAGTCCGATCAACTCCATACCCCTTGTTGTTGAATATAGAATGGCAGGAAACAGCACAGAGACAGAGAAGTGTCCCATATGGGAAACAAAAATCAGAGAATATATTAAGAAAGGGTGGCCCCTATGGCCAGAATCTTGTGCCAATACTGAGATGGGACTGGGATCCCTAGGGTAGAAGTATTGGGATGATCAAAGGAAAGTTCAGGGAAAATGGGCAGACAAATGTGAGAAAGAAATTGCCATTGTGAGCTGCTTAGGACAGCTGCTAGGAACAGAAAAGGAGTTAAACACAGTTCGTAAGGAACTGGAGGAATCGAAGCGGGCACAGGAGGAAAAGGAGGAGGAGATTAAGAAACTAAGGGAACAGCAGTAGGAGAGGATAGAGCAGATAAGAGCCAAAAAGGACAGAGAGGTAGATGAATTAAGGAGAGCCAACCAGACAACTTTATTACATCTGGGCAATTTTCAAACCCAGTATGAGAGAGCCTACCAAGACGCTGTCTTGGCCAAAGGTGAAGCCAGTGGGCAGTAGCACGATTGGAAGCTAAGTGCACTGATCTGCAGGCGACAATAAAAGTGCTACATCAAGCCAGTAAAGAACAGAGACAGGCAACCGCTGACCACTCCAAATGCCAGCGAGACGTTTCATGGCTGGAATCCCTATTATCAGTTCAAAATGGATTTATGTGTACCTTCGGGACAGTAGAGGAAGAGGAGATAGAGAATGCGGATTGGGGAGAGTTAAAGGAGAATTCCCAGACTTTACGTTATGCAAACCGAGGATTGGGGTCCACCACCATCTTTCCCAGGGGAAGTCATACCCACCGGGCCCCCAGATTCACCTCCAGTACCGATGCACCCAGTGATGACTGAATGTCGGGTAGGAGAGTCTCAGGGCCCAGCTGTTACATACACGACCCCATTGATTGTGGCACAATTGACCGAAATCACAAATAAAATCTCAACCTTTGAGCTATCGGCCAATCCACACAGTTTCTTTGAGGATGTTAGGCAGCAGAAGATAATTCATGGGCGATATGAAAGGGAAGAAATTAAGCTGATAGTCATGTGCTTAAGCAAGTCTGTACGGTCTGCCCTGCCAGCAGGAACCTTAACAAAATTAAGGAAGTGATATTGACCGCGATAGGGTTTAATAAAGGGGATCCTGTAGATGGGTTAAATAAATGTAGACAGAGGAAAGGGGAACATCCGACTGCCTTTGCCGGTCGTTTGTGGATCCACTTCACGGGAGTAGATGGGGAATTGGATCGGGCTAGATTAAATGAAACTGATTCATCCAAATGGGCTAGGACATTAGTCTCACACACCCCAGAGGCAAAAAAGCCTGCGCTAATTTTGACCCCGCAGAGACCACACACAATGAAGCATGGGTTCTTCGACATTTAGCTCGAGTCTGGGAACAGGAAGTTCAGGGAGCCTCAATGTCACAGTCAGAAAGGGAGGCGAGAATGCTTCCGATGAGGGCTAACCAGGGTCCAGTATGGAGAAACGAGGGTAGGGGATCACCAATATTAGGGAGGTACAGCTCCACGTTACACAGCAGCCCCGGGAGAGGTAGAGGGACATGTTTTAATTGCGGGCAGCCAGGACACTTTGTCCGAGATTGTAGGAGACCCCCGCCACCATATATACGGTCCCCGAGACTACCAGGACCACCGGCTCCACCAATTAGGCCAGCTCCTAGGTACGAGAAAGAACACCGCCCACCACCGATGGAAGGTCCCGGTCACCCCATGCATACCATAAGCTCAAGCCCATCACTGTATCCAACTGTCCCCGCCAATGGAACTCTAGATTGACGGTACCCGGCCTCCCCAACCTGGGTCTGTAGCACCAGGTGGGACAGCGTAGGGAGGCCCCTAGTTAATGGCGAGGTAAGAGGCCACCTCGTAGAATTCCTTTGAGATACCAGAGGCTCCCGAACTACCCTGAATGTATCAAAATTAAAAACAGACATCCCTTGGCCAACTACGGGCACAATTACACTCAGTGGATTCACAGGGCACATGCAGGAGGGACGCATTACAGCCCCTGTACAGCTCTGCCTAGGTAACCTCGTGTGTGACCATCCAGTGGTGTTAGTTGACCTTCCCCCAAATACTGAACACATCCTTGGGTCCAATTACATGAATAAATGTAATCTTTCATTTGATCCATCTAATCAATGTATTTGGAAGATGGCTACGATTAGCAGAGCGCCATCAACCATTCCAATCGGGACATATGCTAATAGGGTTAGCACAATAGAGGAATTCTGGTTTGATCCCTTAACGATTAGTAGTGATCCAGCCATCAGGGAGGTGCTTCAAAGAAACAATGGGGTGGTTTGCGCGGCATAAACATGATTGTGGCCAGATACCTGGGGAGGTGTTAATTGAAGGGCCGGACCCGAAACTACAGAGACAATACGGTTTCCCCAGACAGGCAGAGGGGGAGGTGGCCAAAGTAATTGATAGTCTATTACAGCAGGGGGTGTTGAGACGAGTGGCTTCCACAAATAATGCGCCGATATGGCCCATGAAGAAGGCAGATGGATCATGGAGGTTAACGGTCGATTATCGGGAATTAAATAAGGTTACCCCACTCACGGCTCCCACAGTAGCCACAAGCCCTGTCACCATGATGAGACAGGGAGCCCAGGCAAAGTTTTTCACGGTACTAGATATCAGTAATGGCTTCTGGTCCAACCCTTTAAATCGGTCTTGCCAGTACAAGTTTGCCTTTACCGTACAAGGACAGCAATACACTTGGACTTGCCTACCACAGGATTTCCATAATTCCCCGTCCATCTTCCACAGGCGACTAGCTACCGGACTAGAAAAGTTTTCCCGACCCGAGTGCTTGGTCCAATATGTAGATGATTTATTGTTACAAACTAACACCAAAGAGGAGCATATAACATTGCTGGATGAGTTATTCGCACTGCTCCACTCATTAGGCTGCAAAGTCAACCCGAAAAAGACCCAGATTTTACAACCCAAGGTTATATACCTAGGCACAGTGATTACCCATGGGAAGAGGGAGATCGAACAGAAAAGGATAGACTCCATAGTGCACCTCCCACTGCCCCGGGATGTGAGTGCCCTCCGATCTTTCCTAGGTCTAGTAGGGTACTGTCGGAACCATATAGACGGCTTCACCACCAAGGCAGCCCCATTGTCCGAATTGATAAAGAAAAACGCAATCTGGAAGTGGACTGTGCAGCACACAGCTGCAGTAACCGATTTAAAGCGCGCCCTCGCCACAGTGCCAGCCTTACTAATCCCTGACCCAGATCTACCATACGCCTTAGAAGTTGCAGCCACCGACCACACACTTTCAGCAGTATTATTACAAGAAAGACATGGCCAGTAGCCTCTGCCTCACGAGTATTGGACCCAGTCGAACAGGGCTTCTCCGGGTGTGAACGACACCTGCTCGCGGTATTTTGGGCTGTGCAGCATTTTGCCTATATCACCGGACTGAACCCAATAACCATTCTCACTGAACACACCCCAACCCAGCTTCTGCTGGATGGCCGCCTTAAAGACGGCTCAGTAAGCCAGGTCCGCACTGCCCGTTGGACACGACTACTGCAGGATAGGGACATCACCGTAAAGCGAACCAAAGTGCCCACGTTCCTGGGGAATTATGGGGGAGATCCGCATGCGTGTCAGGTCATAGCCACAAAGGACCCCACAGGTCCGTTTATCCCAAAACAACAGGAGACACGATCAGGGACAAAACAGACAGCCACCCAACGGACAGACTCAGCCATGAGAATTTATGTAGACGGTTCATCCACCACAGAGGATGGGACCAGAATCACAGGATTTGGCATTTATGTGGAAAATCAACAGGGACAACCACTAATAGAACTCACCCTCAAACTACCCAGCCATTTGAGTGCTCAAGCTGCTGAACTAGCAGCAGTCGCATACGTAGTGAGCCACCCAGACCTATTTCCAACCCCCGCCAACATACACTCCGATAGTATGTACATCTGCAACAGCCTGACTGAGTTCCTACCGTTATGGGAAGCCAGAGGCTTCGTATCTGCGGACGGAAAGCCCCTACCATCAGCCCCCTTATTAAAATACGTTCTGCAGGCCACCAAAGGGCGCACATATGGGATCATTAAGGCTAGAAGCCACCACAGGACCTCCCCACCTGGTAACTGTAAGGCTGATGCACTAGCCAAGGCCGGTGCTCGTACGGGACAGTTTTGGCAGCCACAGCGAGTAGACGCTGTGACCATTTGCCAAACTAATATAGCCGACCTGGTCCAGGCGCAACGCACTGACAGTTCCCTAAAACAAATTTTAGACGGAGTCTACCCAGCCCCATATGAGAAATGGAAAGACAAAATACAGATTCAGGAGGGTTTGATATTAAAGGCAGGCATGTACGTAGTCCCTGCCCAGGACAGAAATCAGCTCATCTACCAGTACCATGATGGACATGGCCATCAGGGCATAGAGACAACAACCGAGCGATTAAAAGAATTATGTTGGTGGCCCGAACTGCACGATGACGTTGCCCATTATATCGACAATTGTTTAATTTGTGCCCAGAACAACCCCGATAAGTATGCCAGAAAAGCGGAGCTAAGACGCACA
This sequence comes from Mustelus asterias, assembly GCF_964213995.1. Taxonomy (NCBI): domain Eukaryota; kingdom Metazoa; phylum Chordata; class Chondrichthyes; order Carcharhiniformes; family Triakidae; genus Mustelus; species Mustelus asterias. Next base: position 33,930,633 of record NC_135820.1, on the reverse strand, counting down.
CGCCCAGTAGAAGGCCCCTGGACAAATCTCCAAATTGATTATATCAGCCCACTGCCGCCGTGTAGGAATGGATTTAAATACGTCCTGGTAATAACAGACACTTTCACCAAATGGGTCGAGGCATTCCCCACTAGATCCAACACAGCTAAGGCCACCGCAAAGATATTAGCCCAGCAGGTGCTTACACGATAGGGTCTTCCCCGCAGCATAGAGTCTGACCAAGGGACACATTTCACCGGGCGGGTGATGCAGAACGTTATGGCTATGTTTGGCATCAAGCAGAAATCCCATATCACCTCCCATCCACAATCCAGTGGAATTGTAGAGCACATGAACCGAACGCTAAAAGGGACCATTAGAAAGACAGTGCAGCAAAACAACACAACATGGGATACAGTACTTCCCTTTGCCCTCATGATGGTATGCAACACCTTTTCCAGTTCTACTGGATTCGCCCCCCCCACCCATTAATGACTGGCCGAACTATGAGGGGAGCTGAATATTTATTGGGGTTTGATTTAACTGAGCCTGCTATCACAGCGCTCACCCACGGAAAAACCGTCCAGCAGATAACCGAAAACATTTTAAAATACATTAAAGCAGCCCAGTTAGCCACGGCTGTCCGATTAGGAGTTAAAAAGAAACAGAGCAAGGCATATTTCGATAAAAGGGTACACCCGGTAGAATATACGGTTGGCCAGCAGGTAATGATTTCTCTCTACAACCCCAATTCTTTCTTATCCCCGAGATATGCAGACATCACTGACAAAATAAGCCCCTCTGTGTATAAAGTCCTAATCGCCAATAGGAAAACTGGTTGGTTCCACGTCAATCAACTGAAAGCTTACGGGACTAAGAATAATCACTTCCACCATCTCACATTAGAGATAGGGGAGGATGACACTAGGCGACCGGAATGGCCTCACCCAGGAAATGTATTTCCAAGGACACCTTCTCATCCACTTTCAGGTTCAGACCCGACCCTGACGCCTACCACACTACAGTCCAGAGCCTCGTCCACACCTGGAGTGTCCCTAGGGGTACTGATCGACCCAGACATAACAGGAGACTTGCGCACCCTAGAGGACTGGCGCGACTCGCCAGATATCGGCCCTCGCAGCATTGTGGATTCTCCCATAAACATAAGCCTTAACAGCACCAGACCCAACGGTGAGGTCCTGACTAAACGACACCGGGTTATTTTGATGGGGACACCCGACGCTGCATCCCCCACATGGATAAGGGACCAGACACATAGATTAATTAGACTGGGACACGAGGGTGAAGGACCCCTGAATCCTGATTCAAACGCAGATCCCACAGTGCAGTTCAACGAGCAGACACGGATATGGAAACTAGGTGAGGAGATAATGATGGAGCCCCATGAGACGAATGATTCAGAAGATGAGTCTCTGTTGGGCGACTGGTTAACAGAAATGCTGAATGAAGGAATCTGAGGTGCTCCAAATGATGAAATTCAGCCTACAGTACAGACCAATGCAAGGTACAAGAATCTCTGATGGAAGCACCCACTTAAAATGGGAATGGAGGGATACAAAAGAGTGGTCTAGTTTGGACCAGGGAGCGGCGCGGGCTAATTGTTCCTGGTTTCTCGTTTCAAGGCTTCATTCTATGATCATCTTGCTGGTGCCAGTACAGAGTGAGACTGCGGATAGTTGGGAACCTGTCTCGGGGGCAGGGAATTCATATGGTGTTCGTGGAAGTGGAAATGACTAGGGTTGGGAAGCATTTTCCGATCGGGGCCATTGTGATCTCCTGGACTCGTTTCGATCGCCTCAGGGGGTCGGAGAGGAATTTCCCAGATTTTTTTTCCCCATATTGGCCCTGGGGTTTTTCACTCTGGGTTTTCGCCTCTCCCTGGAGATCACATGGTCTGGAATGGGGGGGTGGGGGTAAGTTAATAGGTTGTAATGAACAAAAGCATCGTAGCTGTGAGGGACAGCTCGGTGGATAGGATATTGGTATGTAGATAGGCTGGAAAATTGGGCGGGGATCCTGGATTCAGGATTCAATCCTGGACCGGGGAGCGGCGCGGGCTTGGAGGGCCGAAGGGCCTGTTCCTGTGCTGTATTGTTCTTTGTTCTTTGTTCTTTGTTAAAAGCATTTGTATACTGCTAGTATGAGTAACCAGGTTATCTATACGATCCGATTATGGATTGCCCCACCTGACGCGGGGGAATGTGAAGAGGGTGTGTTATGGGTGCACCCCGAGAAGAATATAATGTTTGGGTGTAACAACATGCGGCTGGTATACAAAAAACCAAATGGCAGTTCAACTGAATGTTATCTGAGTGTCACCATAGAAGGGGATTGGTGGGGATTTTCAAATAATGGGTGCCCTGAAATTGGATGTCTGGCCAACAGCCCAGAAAAAGGATTAGAGCTCGGGCAGCGGTGCCCCGGGATACTCATAGAGGGGAACTTTACATTGTATGAAATAAGAACTGGGCCGAAGCCAACCCCAGACCCATCCCACTCGATTTGTCCTGAAGCCACCCTCGGATCACAGAATGGATTGATACTAAAACACACAGAGAAAACCCTATATGACAACATTCACCACGAATTGGTATCTGTGGTGGTGGATATAGCTGGGACTCAACTGCCAGAGTGGTGCTCTCCCCAATTTAAGAGACTGTACCTCCACTTAACTCACAGACTGTTAGGATGGAAGATAGGAATGGATGAAAGACAGGAAAGATCCAGAAGGGAGTTAGTCAATGACATGGCCACAGCATACGGGGCAGGGGTAGTGACCATCAGCGTCCTTGATTTAGCTGACCTGGACAATAAACTTGGGGTTCTGACCCAACAGGTTAAACAGACACTAAGTTCGACCAATGGGGCCAATCAGCAAGATGCTGAAGGGGAACTGACTGGGAACACAGCCAGCAGCCAGATGGTAGCTGTGCTAGAAGGACACGCCAAGACAATCAATCAAAATATCAGGGAAAAATTAGAGGATGATGACCGACAACAGAACCGGACTTTATGTAGTGCACATGGACAGTGGATGATAGAACAGCTAAGGGAAAACCTAGAACAGGTACGCACAGTTTCCATCTTGGATTAGTGACGAACAGATGGAACACCTACTTACGGGTAAGAAACACCCCGAGTTATCTGGCTGCCAGATGCGACAGTTGACCCAAGTCTGGTTCAATGACGACTGCAAAGGGACTCCAGGGAAAGCCCTGGGAATGATATTAGGGCTCCCCATAATCACTGACGACCGGGTCGGACTGAGGGTTTTTGAAGTGGAGAATATAGAGACTATCCATGAGGATATCTGGATAGGGCACGACGGCACTTTACCGTACGCAGTGGAGAAAGAAGGGAGTCTCATAGGCACTATTCTGGACAGATGTCAGCAAACTGACGAAATAATCACATGCCCGTACCCAGTTTACTTAAATGAGCATGCACTGTGTGGCTTCAGAACAAACACTAGCCTAAATTGCTCAGTAGAAGCTCGTAGCCTGGAACAAACATAACTCGGGTGGCTTACAAGGGAGCAGGGAGATACTGTCTCACCACCTCCCTGAAACAATATCAGTATGGCGCGACACATTGTAACATTACTAACAGTACATTCTGCATCAAACCAGACATACCAGCCAGGGTGGGCCTCTTCAACTAATAGATATTCATAAGAGGGAGAGGGTAGATTTGAATGCCACTGATCAGCTCCGACAGACTCTCGGGGAGCACCATGAGAAATATGACACAAGCCTAAAGCTCCTGCCAGAGGAATTGAACCTGATTCGGGCAAAATTGGCTACAGCTCACAGAACCTTCACCAAAGTAGTACAACAGACCCAAGAGGTGAAAAGGAGAATTAAAGAAATCAAAGTCACCTCTTGGTGGGATGACCTTTCGAGCTGGGGCTCAAACATCCAAATCCATCCATTTGTTCGCGTAATGTCACACTTGGCGATATTACAGATTTTGTTCACCCTGGTATACCTAATCATCCTCACAGTCCAATTCAGCCGATGGAAAAAGAGGATCACCCGGAGGCAGGATGTAGGGTCCGCTCTTGAACCATGGTCCCCTCTAATTCAGTAGAGCAATGTTTACATGAAGCCTGTCATTTTGCGATTTGTACTAATGAGCCATTGGAAATCCTATTACAAAATGTGCCTCAGATCTGCGAATACTTTATTGTAATGTTTGTTTGAATGTTGGTTTATAATTAGCTTATTGTAATAATGGTGTTTAGAATATGTGATTTTCTGTATTTGTGGGTAATTAGCTAATTGTAATAATGGTGTTTAGAATATGTGGTTGTTTGTATTTGTAGAATGTTGTTGTCTGTAGCTTCTGGAATATGTTGTAGGGATGTATTGTTACTGTGCATGCCAATACCTGGGCCTTACTTGACTGTTGAGTGACTGGGGAATTCCTGATGGGTACTGGTCCTGAGTTTGTGATCCATCACGCTTCGCGTTCAGGATCAAAGGGGGGACGGTAGCCAAACGGACCATCTAAAATGGCGATTTGTAAAGCACTCTGGGACAATTTGGCAAGAACGAAACCGAGCCTAAAAGACAGAGATAAACAGGCTGCAACCCAGACGAATGAATATTCAGGATATGGGTCATCTCCAGGACAAAAGAGACTTTCTGGTCAAACTGGGTTGTTTACCAGACATAGGGGCACCGTAACCCCTTACTTGGGAGGGAGGTGTGTATTCTACGTCCCCCAGCACCTAAAGACATGGCCGTTGGGGACACACTCAGAGATTGGTGTGGCAGCACCCGATTGGACTTTATCGATCAGGGTGATCAAGTCCTGATCGATTGATTGGCAATGGCCAAAAGGGGCGAGAAACCCAACGGGGTATAGAGGGTGCTGCGCAACCAAGAATCTCTCTCTCTCTCTGACCCCACGAACGAGCTACAATAACGGTGACCGTCACCAGCAACAACCAGCACGAGGAGAGCCACCGCACCCGAGAAGGAAGGAAGACCAGAGCCAGAGTGCCAGACCAGACCAAAGGACCAGACTACACAGAGGATGACTGAGACCAGCGCACAGATAAAGGCCAATATCTGCTTGGGTACTTGACAGTCATGCAAAGTTAAGTCAAGGTCTTGTATTGGACCTGAACTTTAGTATTTTCTGTAAGATAACTTATTGTTGGTTGTGTGGGTGATTATTGATTGTGTATTTTAAATAAATATTGGTTGTACTAACAAGACGTCAACTCGCAGTTCTGTGTCCACCGTATAAGGATTAAAACAGACTGTGTAGCAGGCACGACAATATCTTGACTTTTAAACTGAAAACTTCAAATAGTGGTGTGAATGAAACAAATCTTTGTAATATGGAACAGCTGTGGCAAGTTTGTAGCATGAAAATGTTGTTTGAGTTATACGTGAGTTATAATAGCAAAATTAATCCAGCATGAGGGTGAAATAAAAGCAGCTACAGTGGATGCTGAAGATCTGAAGTCTGGTCCAAAGAGGAGTTATATTGACCTCAACATTAACTCTGTTTCTCTTGCCACAGCTGCTGCCACATCTGTTGAGCTTTTCCAGCACTTCTGTTTTTAATTGAAGCAGAAGGGTGATCTGAAGTCCCACATATAACTAGAACCAGAACTAAAGGCTGTGCGTGTTGCGAGAGAAACATGAGCGGGTATAGCTCAATGGACACCAATAAGCACCAAGGATGGCTGGCCAAGAATGTCTTCCACTTGCCATGGGTCTCTTGGAAGCAGGTTAATTATCAATCTGTTTGGCTGTGTCATCGAAGCTTGAGAGTGAGGGATCACACCAGAAACTACACGACTTAAGAGCCAATCTCCAATGCAAATGATAAGCACTTTAATGCGAAAAAATAAGGTATTTCTGTAGCAATCTTTGATGACGGTAAATGGGATTATAATAAAACAAAAATGCACGAGTTGGCCTTTTAGGCTTCTTTGTTAGGAACCTACTCAGGCATCTGAGAATAGTCAGGTTTTGAACCTATTGTTAGTCTACAGATATGTAAATGCATTTAAATTATGCCAGTTAGTAGGAATGGCCTACAATGACTGCTGTTTATCATGGAACTTGTTGGTGCTTTTATTTTGTTGCCAAATGATTGAGTGTTCAAACATTTGATGCTGATCTTTAGTTTAATATTGCATATGTTGGTGGTGAAACTACTTCAAATGAAGTCTAGATTGCTGATCATTAGATTAGGGCATTATTCTATAGTTCTTCCTTATCATTATATTTGACATTGAAGGAGCAGATATATTTGGTTCAGAACAAGTATGTTCTCAAGAAGAAAAAGGGCGGAACTCACAAATCCAGAACACTTAGATGTCAAGAAGCATGCATGGTACAGTAGGGTATAAAAGGAAAATTAATATTAAATACCAAGGACTTAACACTGAAAACAACTTGGTGTCATTCAGGAAATGTTGATTTATTTAAAAAATAAACAGTGAAGGAAAGGAGAGGAAGTGAAAAAATATTAGCAAGTAAAATCAAAGACAACCTGGTGGTGTTTAGTAAATACACAAAGAGCAAAAAGGTAGCTAAGCAACAGGTGTGCCTATTAGAGTCCAAAAAGATAAGCTGTGTGTAGCGACAGAAAATATGAGGATAGTTCCTAATGAAGAATTGGGCCCAGATTTTCACTCTCTAAGTGGGAATTGTAAGTCAACTGTTTCCTCATGTCACAGTCCCACTTCCTGCCTGGTAATGCCCGTGCATGATAGATTTTTGGTGGGGTGAAGGAGATGGGCTAAAGTCAGGGTCACCATCTGCTGATCAGGTGGGAGGTGAAATGGCAGGTGCAGTTGCAAGCCATCTATCCTGTGCATGATTATTAGATAGACGAGCCCTCTTCCTCTACCCACCCTTATGCCTACTCTATACCCCTGTGCCAGCTTATCCATTATGAACATAACCTGTGAGCTTTATTATAACATTGAGAAGTCTTTGAGATGCTCATGAAACTCAAAATAAATAAACAGCTATTCAAATCCTCTTAAAAACAATCTTCACTCATAAAACTGGCATTCAAACTCCGCTTGAAAAATAATTTACTCTTCTAAAGCAGTCATGAAATTGGCAAAATAAAAAAATTGCCAAAATATAATTTTACAAATTGCTCATATACCTGCCAATCACAACCAAAGTTCACAGTTCCCTTGACAGTTGTTGCAACAACGCCTGCTGAATGAATCCATTGTGGGTTTGGAGTTCAGCCAAGCATTCATAACAGGATTCCATTGCATGACTATCTCAACACAGCCTCCAGAGCTGAATGTATTAAGTCTTTAAGCAGTGAAACAGATGGCCAACTGTTCCACCACTTCAAAGGCTCAACAGATGTCCAGACTGTCAATCACAGAAATGGTCAAATCACAGGAGGATGTTGACACATTAAAATCTGAATTCCAATATTGTGAAATGCTGCAGAGCATGTTATCCATTTGGACACTTTCATAATGCTGGTCAATTGAATGGTCATGTATCTTTTCTGAACAAAGCCCTATCATTAATTACTGAATTGAAAGCATATTTATCTTGTGCACTATTATGTTATGACATGTGAAGTCAACACCTTTTGAACTTACCTGTTAAAAGGTTCCTGCTTACAGTCTAGACTTCCTTCATGGTTCATGACTCCTCCTGAAATGCTTTCTACCATATCTACCAATATGGTCCTGACTTTATAGAAATATAGGGATGGGGGAAGGGGATTAAAATGTCCACCCCCTACAATGGCAAAGGCAAGGGTAGGATTGCTGCATGCAGGATCGCTACCCACACCCTCATCCTGCATACTTTAAAAAACTAATATGATGGGAAACATTTTTTTGGCTGGAAGCGATGTAGCAGCTGGACAGGACAACATGGCAATTGGCCGATTAATGTGTGGCACATGATGGGATGGCAGCAAGAAACCAATCTTGGTGTCAGATGACAGGAAGGTGCTAGCACCATTTTGAACAGCAGCCAGATCCAAATGCTGTACTCCTTGCTTCTTCCAGATTGCCAGAACAGCTAGTGTAAAGTCCCCCTGTCTCCAGCAAAACACCTCTCACCCTATCTCTACTGCAGGTCCCTTAGCCCCTTGTCTCTGGTGCAAGACCCCTCATCCAACTCCCACACTGCCTCCAATGCAAGATCCCACAATTCCCCCTTCCTCCGCCTCCAACTCAGAAGACGATCCAAGGAGTTGAGCATGGATGCATCAAACAGCAACCTGTCTGAGGGAAGATGCATGTGACCCCCTTGGTTTAGCAATGCATCCCCTTAAGGCCTCTTCCAGATTCGACAGTAAAGGGCAAAGGTACTCTTCCCTAGGGATGAGATCTTCCTGCCTGAGCAAGGAAGCCTGGATGAAGTTTGCAGTTGAGTTAGCAGCTGTGAGGTCTGGCAACATTCATGGGTCCAATGTCAAGTCAATGACCTCCTCTGCACATGCAAGACTAAGTCTAACTTACTGCTAATGCTGTTATCACTATAAATGCAGATAGATTACCGTATGGGGAGAGATTGCCCAGGTGTGCTCTGGTATTTGGGATCACCAGAACCATCTACCTGATGATGCATTGCTGTTTCTAGATAAGTATCGTTTGTCAATTGGCTGCCCGCTCCATGTCTCATGACAGTAAACAAATAGAGTAGAAGCATCCTGGAGTCCTCACTCTGGACCAAATGGATGCCAGCAGAATATGTGTTCAGCAGATCATTGTGTGCAGAGTCAGGCTAGGCTCACTCCTTCAACATGCAGGAGAAACAAGAAGACAGTTTCCAAAAGGGCTCCACAGGCCTCAGTACTAGGTGCATTGCTTCATGTGGTATAAATATATCCTAATATATATCTCAATGATTTAGATTTAAATGTAGGGTCTGGATTAAGAAATTTGCAGTGTAACAAAAATATGTCAAGTAATTGATAATGAGAAAGACCTATACCGCAAGAAGGCAGCAATGGACAGGACAGCCGGCAGAAAAGTGACAAATGGAATTCAACACGGAAGAGTGAGATAATGCATTTGAGGAGGACAAACATGGCAAGGGCCTACAGAATAAATAGGATACCGAGAGATGTAGTGGAACAGAGGGACCTCGGTGTGTCTGTCCACCGATTGCTGAAAGTAGCAGGGCAGGTTTAAGGTGGTTATTAGATTTGTTAGCCGAGGCATAGTGTACAAAGAGCCCAAGCAAAATGAGTTAATGAGAATTGGGAGGAAACTTTCTGCTAGTTGGAGTCATGCCCACCACAAAAGAAGATGGTTGTGGTGGTTGGAGGTCAATCATCTCAGCTCCAGGACATCACTGCAGGAGTTGCTCAGGGTAGTGTCCTAGGTTCAATCACCTTCGGCTACATCATCACTGACCTTCTTTCCATTATAAGGTCAAAAATGGGATGTTCGCGGATGATTGTACAATGTTCTGCATCATTCATGGTGCCTCCGATACTGATGAAGGGCATGTCCAAATTCAACAAGGCCTGGACAATATTAAAGCTTGGGCCAACAAGTGGCAAATAACATTCACACTACACAACTGTGAGGAATGACAATCTCTAACAGGAAAGAATCTAATCATCTAACCGTTGACATTTAATGGCATTACTCTTGCTGAATCTCCCTCTTATCAACATCCTGGGAGCTACCATTTACCATTTGATGGCATTATCATTGCCAAATCTTCCACTATCAACACCCTGGGAATTGCCACTGACCAGAAACTGAACTGAACTGGCCATTTAAATATTGTGTCTACAAGAGCAGCTCAGAGGCCAGGAATCCTGTGGTGAGTAACTTTCCTCCTGATTCCCCAGAGTCTGTTCACCATCTACATGGTACAAGTTAGGAGTGTATTGAGATACCCTCCATGTGCCTGGATGAGTGCAGCTCCAACAACACTTCAGAAGCTTGACACCATTCAGGGCAAAGCAGCCTGCTGGACTGGATGTTCACTCCCTCCACCACCGATGCACAGTGGTAGCATTACCATCTACAAGGGACTTACTAAGCTTCCTTAGCCAACACCTTCTAAGCCAATGATCACTACCATGTAAAAGGACAAGGGCAACAGATACCTGGGAACACCATCACCTGGAAGTTCCTCTCCAAGCCACTCACCATCCTGACTTGGAAATATATTGCTGTTCCCTCACTGTCGCTGTGTCAAAATCCTGGAACTCCCTCCCTGACAGCACTGTGGTGTACCTACAGCTCATGAACTGCAGCAGTTCAAGAAGTCAGCTCACCCCCACTTCTTCAAAGGGAATGGGATGGGGCGGGCGGGGGGGGCGGGTGGGGTGTGGCAATGAATGCCGGCCTAGCCAATGATGCCCAAATCCCATGAATGAATTTTTAAAAAGACCAGGGAGATCATACTAGAACTGCAAAAGATACTAATTAGACAACAACTAGAGTACCTTTAACAGTTCTGGCTACCATGTTACAGGATGGATGCCAGCATACCAGACAGGGTACAGAGAAAATTTATAGACGTGTAGCCAGAAATGTAGAATTTTAGTTGTAAGGAAATATTGTATGGGTTAGGAATATTTCATTGAAACAGAAGAGGTTGAGAAGAGATGTACTTGACATGTATAAAGTTATGAGGAGCCTAGATAGAATGAATAGGAAATATCTGTTCTCCTTAGCAGTGAGATCAACATCCAGGTAGCAAAGATTTAAAGTGAGCGATAGAGAATTAGAGGAGTCAAGGAGAAACCTTTTCACCCAAGGTACAAGTCAGGAGGGTGATGGAATATTCTCCACTAGCCTGCATGAGTATTGTTCCAACAACGCTCAAGAAGCTTGACACCATCCAGAACAAAGCAGCCTGCTTGATTGGCACCCGATCCACCACTTCCAACATCCACTCCCTCCACCAACGCACATTGGCATGTATACCAGCTACTAGATACATTGTAGCAACTCACTAAGGTTTCTTCAACGGCACCTTCCAAACCTGTGACCTCTACCACCTAGAAGGAAAAGGGCAGCAGATGCAAAGGAACACCACCACCTGCAAGTTCCCCTCCAAGCGACACACCATCCTGACTTGGAACTATATCATTGTTCCATCAGTGTTCCTAGGTCAAAATCCTGCAGTTCCCCTCAAACAGCACTGTGGTTGTACCGACACTACATGGACTGCAGTGGTTCAAGAAAGCAGCTCACCACCACTTTCCCATGGGCAATTAGGGCAATAAGGCCAATAAAATGCTGGCCTCACCAACGAAAGATGGAAATCTTTCCTCATCCTATGAAATATTTTTTTTTTAATCCAGAATCGGTAGGGGCCTAGAGTTCACTGTCTGAAAGGGTGGTAGAGATAGACACCCTCATTGTATTTAAAAAGTACTTGGATATATACTTGAAGCCATTGCCTACAAGGCTACAGAAAGATGGTTGGGTTTTTTGCCAGCACAAAGGGTTGAATAGTTGCCACAGATGTAAAATTCCATGATTCTGTGACATTTGCCTAGCAAATTTGAAAAGTGCGATGTACGTCTGTGAGTCATAGTATTTACATTCTCTGAAATCTGTAGAAAAGGGGATCCAGTTTATAAACTTAGCCCCAGTACTGGAAGGAAAGGTAATTCTAAACAGTGAAATGGCTTGTATATGCACTGTGTTTTGCCACTTTCCAAATATTGTTAAGCCTTAGGAATGAAGGGGTTCATGATAGTAGCACATTTATATAAAGATTAATTATGATAAGAATATGCATTATTGTTTCTTTCAATTTTTGTTTGCTGACCAAATCTCTTGGGGATTTTGAGTTAAGAATAATATGGTTAATAATTAATGGTACTGCTGGTTCACTGGACATTTCCTGTTTCTGTCGAAACGAAACAAAAATACTTTGGAGAAGTACATTTTGCCCACATTAGTTGCAGAGAAGGTAAGCTGATCACGGTAAAAGACAATGCTGTCCTTACTTTGATAGCTGCAGTTTATTTAGATCTATAGTTCATAAAAGTAAGCATCAGAACTGTTTGTGCACTGTTTTTGTACTGTTAGCCTGGCAAGTTTAATGCCTTCAAAAAGTATGCCACATGTTTAGAAAGCAAGTTTCAACTGAAGTTGATCATTTTTAAATTGTTACTTTATCTTGAAAATCTTATTATCTCAGCAAAATGCATGAAATCCTGCAAACCATAGGTTTCTAATACACAAGAAATTATAACTTATGGCAGTCTAATATGGCAGGTGATTGTTGAGACCATCAGTTTTGGATGTTACCAAGCAGAATTTCCTTTGGCAATGTAATCCTGAATATTTTGTTAGTATTGCTGATGCATGTGTGAACTGTAATAAACTTAAATAACATCTAACATAATAACAGGAAATTTTTGTTATTCAATGGAATATTTTGCAGCTGTATCCTGCTGATTCAAACAAAATGTCCATAGCAAAAATGTACCTGTCAACCTGGGTCACTCTTGTTTTGATTGGAACTGCGCTTGGAAAGACTGGCCCCAATCCAGGAATACAAAGTAAAATTACACAAAAAGCTTTGGAATATGGTGCGTATGCTGTGAATACTGTCTCTCAATGTTTCCTGTGGCTTTCACTTTGAGTCAGAGCAGAATTCTCAAAATGTAAAATGGCACAAATTTATAACCTTCCTATTTCAAACTTACATTAGAAATGTATCGTAAAATGGATGCAATGTTTCAGCCAAATCAAATGAACAAGAAAGAGAACAAGCCATGAAAGAAGGTGACAATAAGTTTGTAATGTCATTTTCAAACTCTTGTCAAAGGGTAGGACATTCTAGTTAAGTACCTATGCTGTAGATTTTAAGAAAACCCAGCTCAGGAAATTGGACAGGCACTTTTGTAATATGAGTTTGGTAAATTATGGGTGCTGTGGGATGCTGATGTAGAATCATGGAATGATTACAGTACAGAAAGAGTTTTTTTTGTCACAGAGTTATCGAGCAATACAGCACAGAAACAGGCCCTTCAGCCCAACCAATCTCTGTCGACTATGGTGCCCTCCCAGCTCATCCCAATGCCTGCATTTGGCCCTCTAAGCCTTTCCCATCCATGTATTTATCCAAATGCTTTTTAAATGTTGCTATTGTACCTGCCTCAACCACTTTCTCTGGTGTCCATACTAACACTCTGCAAAAGAGGTTCACTTAGTTCAACTCCATCTTGCCCCATAGATCTGCTAATTTTTTCTCTGCAGATAATTATCAAACTTCCCTTTGAGAGCCATGATGGAATCTGTCTCTACTACACTCTCAACCAGTGTCTTCCAGATCCTAACCACTCGCTACAAAAAAAGGTTTTTTATGTCGCTGTCACTTTGTTGCCAAATACTTTGAATGTGTCCTTAGATTCTTGATCCTTCTGGCACGTTTTTCCCTATCAACTCTATACAAACCCTCATGATTTTGAACACTTTTATCAAATTTCCTCTTAATTGCCTCTTCTCTAAGAAGAACAGCCCTAGCTTCTCTAAAGTTCCTTATCCCTGGAGCCATTCTTCTCAATCTTTTCTGCACCCTCGCTAAGGCCTTCACACCCTGCCAGAAGTGTGGTTCCAGAATTGGACACAATATTCCAATTTAGGACAAACCAGTGTTCATACAGGTTCATCATAACTTCACTGGTTTTCTACTCTGTGCCTTTACTTATAAAGCCCACACTCCATGTGCTTTATTAACTGCTTTCGTTATCTAACTTGTAACCTTCATTGATTGTTTACAAATGCTCACAGGTCATTCTGCTTCAGGATTTAGAATTGGACCTTTGGTTTATAATGTCTCCCCATCATTATCCTGACCAAAATGTATCACCTTACATTTCTCGGCATCAAATTTCATCTGTCCTGTATTCACCCATTCCACCTGTCTGCCTATGTTTCCTTGAAGTCTATCGCTATCCTCTTCGATGTTAACAATACTTCCAAGTTTTGTGTCATCTGCAAATTTTGAAATCGTAACCTGCACACTCAAGTCTCAATCATTAATATCGATTAAGAAAAGCATTGATCCTAACACTTACATACATTAGAGCAAGTGTAGACCATTTGGCCCGTCAAGCTTACTCTGCCATTCAATGAAAACATGGCTGATGATCTCCTGAGGAACCCCACTTTGTGGTACAGTGGTTAGTGCTGCTGTCTCACAGCGCCAGGGATCCGGGTTCAATTCCCAGCTTGGGTCACTGTCTGTGTGGATCTGCATGTTCTCCCTGTGTCTGCGTGGGTTTCCTCCAGGTGCTCCAGTTTCCTCCCACAGTCCGAAAAGACGTGCTGGTTAGGTGCATTGGCCATGCCAAATTCTCCCTCAGTGTACCCAAACAGGTGCCAGAGTGTGGCGACTAGGGGATTTTCACAGTAACTTCATTGTAGTGTTAATGTAAGCCTACTTGTGATACTAATAAATAAACTTTAAACTTTATACCTTCCTGGAAGTTAGTCAAACATGATTTGCCCTTAACAAATCTGTCTTAGAGACATATATACTAAATTGAAGAAATAGATTAAATTAAGGTATAAAAATCAGGAAATTGTCCAACAGGGAAATATCTAACCACTTCTCCTTGACATTCAATGTCATTATCATCATTGAATCCCCACCATCAACTTCCTTAGGGGATGGGATCACCATTGACCACAAGCTTAACTGGACCAATTTAACGTAAATATTGTGGTTACAAGAACAGGTCGGGGCTGGGCATTCTGTGGCAAAGGGCCTGAGTCCCCAAGTCCTTTTCAACATCTACAAGGCACAAGTCATAATTGTGATGGAATACTCGCCACTTGCTTGGATGAGTGCAACCAACATCTCGGACAAAGACACCTGTTTCACAGGCACCTTAAACATTGATTCCCCCACCACCGCTGCACATTGGAAGTAGTGAGTTCCACCTGCAACAAGATGCACAGTAACAACTCATCAAGACTCCTTCAATAGCACCTCCAAATCTTGTGAGTTCAACCAACTAGGAGGGCAGGAGCGGCGGTTGCCTGCAAACACCACCACCACCATGGGGATGATGTTCTGTTGGAGAGTCGATGCAGACGCGATGAGCCAAATGGCCGCCTTCTGCACTGTAGGGATTCTACAGGGTGAAAGTCTAGAACTGGGCTTGATGAGTGAAGCCTATTAAGGCGCCAAATGTAGTAATCTCAATCTGAAAAGCAAGGCACTGACATATTGAAATGAAAGGAGCAGCTTTATAATATTGGGCTGATCCAGTCTTCCACTGTCCATAAATATATACAGACTTAAGCTGAGGTGGTTTCATCACACAAGCACATCAAGGATGATGGACAAAAATCTGATGTTTGATCTCACATTTAATTTTGACGACTAGGTAAAAGAAGGTATTGACTGAGATTTTGCAGTCAGCAGTAATTGAATGACATCAGCCAATTAATGCATTTACATTTGCCCATGAGTGCTTGAACTTCTGTGAATGTTGCATTGGAATGTCCTGCAATTCGGAAGTCAGTGCAGCATGGCAGTCATTAACATAACAACCTGTGTGAACAGACCAAGTACCAATGTATTTAATGAACCATTCAGGTTGTGGAATGTTTACTGGGGCAAACAGAGGCCGGGATTTTACTGGCTCGCCCCGCCTATCGATGGGTGGAGTGAGCCGGTAAAATCGTGTGACAGCCGAGAAATCAGGACCACACCAGTTTTACTTAGAACTTAGAAACCCTACAGTACAGAAAGAGGCCATTCGGCCCATCATGTCTGCACCGACCACAATCCCACCCAGGCCCTACCCCCATATCCCTACATGTTCACCCACTAATCCCTCTAACCTACGCATCCCAGGACACTAAGGGGCAATTTTAGCATGGCCAATCAACCTAACCCGCACATCTTTGGACTATGGGAGGAAACCGGAGCACCCGGAGGAAACCCATGCAGACACGAGGAGAATGTGCAAACTCCACACAGACAGTGACCCAAGCCGGGAATCGAACCCAGATCCCTGGAGCTGTAAAGCAGCAGTGCTAACCACTGTGCTACCGTGCCGTCCAAGGCCCTCGCGATATTACGTGAGCTGTATTTCCGGCGAGGCCAGCCTTTCACCAGAAGTGGGCAAGTGGCTGAATAACTTATTTAAATTTATTTTAATACTTATTTACATTTGTTTAGTTTGCCTTTGACAAGGTACTGCATGGTAGGTTGTTGCATAAAGTTAAATCTCACAGGATCAAGGGTGAGGTATCCAAATGGAGACAAAATTGGCTTCTTGACAGAAGCCAGAGGGTGGTTGTAGAGAGTTGTTTTTCAAACTGGAGGCCTGTGACCAGCGGTGTGCCTCAGGGATCAGTGCTGGGCCCACTGTTATTTGTCATTTATATCAATGATTTGGATGAGAATATAGTGGGCATGGTTAATAAGTTTGCAGATGATACCAAGATTGGTGGCATGGTGGACAGTGAGGAAGGTTATCTCCAATTGCAGTGGGATCTTGATCAATTGGGCCAGTGGGCTGACGAATGGCAGATGGAGTTTAATTTAGACAAATGCGAGGTAATACATTTTGGTAGATTGAACCAGGGCAGGACTTACTCAGTTAATGGTAGGGCGTCGGGGAGAGTTACAGAACAAAGAGATCTAGGGGTACATGTTCATAGCTCCTTGAAAGTGGAGTCACAAGTGGACAGAATGGTGAAGAAGGCATTCGGCATGCTTGGTTTCATCGGTCAGAACATTGAATACAGGAGTTGGGACGTCTTGTTGAAGTTGTACAAGACATTGGTAAGGCCACACTTGGAATACTGTGTGCAATTCTGGTCACCCTATTATAGAAAGGATATTATTAAACTAGAAAGAGTGCAGAAAAGATTTACTGGGATGCTACCGAGACTTGATGGATTGAGTTATAAGGAGAGGCTGAATAGACTGGGACTTTTTTTTCTTGAGCGTAGGAGGCTGAGGGATGACCTTATAGAGGTCTATAAAGTAATGAGGGGTATAGACAAGGTAGATAGTCAATGGGCCTGATTTTACCGAAATTTCGCGCCCGTTTTTGGGCGCGGAATCATGGTAAAGTTGGGCGTCGGGCCTAAAACGTGGTCCAGACCCGACCCAAGGCCAATCGCGCCTTTACCAACGGCCGATCCGGGTGCCGATCCAGCGCACACCCGAATCGGCCAGTGGGCCAATTTAAATGCATTTGCATGCATTTAAATCGGCATAATGAAGCCCGCGCCCAACTTACCCAAGGATTCCCACTTTACGAGGCTCCGATCGGCGCCCGCGCATTTACCGTGTTGATGAATTCAAGTCCGATAGGGCTTCAACTCAGCAACTGAACCGCCGAATCGCCCCCGACCACCCTTCATGGACCGCCCCCATGAACCACCCCGGCAGCCCACCTCACCCCCCCGATCAGACCATCCTGGGACGCAGGCCCTGCCAGCAGCCTGCCCCCCCCCCTCCCCCAACCCCAGGATCGGACCCCCCCCCAGGCCCCCGACGTACCTTGATCGCTGGTGTCCGTCAAATGCATCTCTTGCGATCCTGGATCCTGGCCTTGCCCCGGGGGTCCTGATGAGTAGGATGACGTTTCTTCACTGGGAGGGGGGGTAACGGGGGGCGGGGATGTGACATCTCTTCCCTGAAAGGGGGGGGGGGATGTGACGTCTCTTCCCTGAGGAGGGGGGGATGTGACTTCTCTTCCCTGCGGGTGGGGTAGGGGGGTAGGGGAGGATGTGACCTCTTCCCTGAGGGGGGGGGGGGGGGGTGGGGTAGGGGGGGTGGGGATGTGACGTCTCTTCCCTGAGGGGGTGGGGGGGGATGTGACGTCTCTTCCCTGAGGGCAGGGGGGGATGTGACGTCTCTTCCCTGAGGGCAGGGGGGGATGTGACGTCTCTTCCCTGAGGGGAGGGTGGAGGGGGGTGTGGGGGGATGTGACGTCTCTTCCCTGAGGGGGGTGATGTGACATCTCTTCCCTGAAGGGGGGGGTGGTAGGGGGGGGATGTGATGTCTCTTCCCTGAGGGGAGGTAGCGGGGGGGGGATGTGATGTCTCTTCCCTGAGGCGGTGGGGGGGGGGGATGTGACGTCTCCTCCCTTTGACTTTCGCGCTCGGGCGCGCTGAGTGCTGTCGGCCCCGAACTGCGCATGTTCAGTTCGGTGCTCCGACAGATGCAAATGCGCTAGGCCCCGCCCACTGGACCCACACTGAAAAAAGACGTATGGGGGCACTGGAGCGCAGTTGCCGGGCGCGGGTCTGATTTACCACTGCACCCGGCACTTAGAGCCGATTTGGCAAAATCAGCCCCAATATCTTTTCCCAAAGGTAGGGGAGTCTAAAACTAGAGAGCATAGGTTTAAGGTGAGAGGGGAGTGATACAAAAGTGTCCAGAGGGGCAATTGTTTCACACAGAAAGGTGCTGAGTGTCTGGGACAAGCTGCCAGAGGTAGTAGTAGAGGCCGGTACAATTTTATCTTTTAAAAAGCATTTAGATAGTTACATGGGTACGATGGGTATAGAGGGATATGGGCCAAATGCGGGCAATTGGGATTAGCTTAGGGATTTCAAAAAGAAAATAAGGGCGGCATGGACAAATTGGGCCGAAGGGCCTGTTTCCATGCTGTAAATCTCTATGACTCTAGGAGCCCGGCGCTCAATCATCTGGTCTCACTTGCCTTTATGCACTTGCCAGAGAGATGTTCTCTCCAGTGAGGAAGACGCCTGCTCCCCAGGAATGTGGAACAGTCGTGAAATTTCAATGCCAGAGAGGTTGTTTGGTGATTGTTAAGACCTATCAAGCTTTTGAAAATTAATTTACACTGAATTGTGTGAAGTTGCTGTATTTACCTGCTACATGCACAATAAACTCACCACAAAATGTTCCAGTGTAAATTAAGTTTTTTTGTATTTCAATGCTATGTTGTTTGATGAGATGCCCATATAGTATAGCTTCTGGAGAAACAAAGCATTTTGGCCACTAATTTTCTGATTTCCACATTTAACTGTGCATGTATAGCTGCTGCAGATTGCTGTCTGATTAAACTTTAACTGATAACCTCATTGTTACTTTTCGCACAAAATCTGGGCCCATTTGAAAATTACGCTATTGAAACAAGATGAAATATCATACTGTCCAAAAACTTAATTTCAGAAGAAAAAATCTGTTGACATGCTTAACATTTTCTAATAAAACAAAAACTGGTCATTAAAACTTGAAAATGCCCCTTGACCTAAGATAATGCTTGTTTTCAATAAAAATATTAATTGACTGCAATTTAATGTGGATAAACTGTAAGTGATAATTAGGGAAAAATAACAAACTAATTTATTATTGTTCATTAGTATTTTACAGATTAATCTGTGACAGGTTAAAATTATGCGTATCATTGGTAAATAGTGACAATGAATCATATAATCCCTACAGTATAGCTATATAAGACCCTCGTCAGACCCTACTTGGAGTACTGTGCTCAGTTCTGGTCGCCTCACTATAGGAAGGATGTGGAAAAGATTGAAAGGGTGCAGAGGAGATTTACAAGGATGTTGCCTGGATTGAGTGGCATGCCTTATGAGGATAGGCTGAGGGAGCTCGGTCTTTTCTCCTTGGAGAAACGAAGGATGAGAGGAGACCTAATAGAGGTGTATAAGATGTTGAGAGGCATAGATCGGATGGACTCTCAGAGGCTTTTTCCCAGGGTAGAAATGTCTGCTACGAGAGGACACAGGTTTAAGGTGCTGGGGGGGTAGGTACAGGGGAGATGTTAGGGGTAAGTTTTTCACACAGAGGGTGGTGGGCGAGTGGAATCGGCTGCCATCAGGGGTGGTGGAAGCAAACTCAATAGGTTCTTTTAAGAGACTCCTGGATGAGTACATGGAGCTTAATAGGATGGAGGATTATAGGTAGGTCTAGAAGGTAGGGATGTGTTTGGCACAACTTGTGGGCCGAAGGGCCTGTTTGTGCTGTAGTTTTTCTATGTTTCTATGTTTCTTTGTACAGAAGGAGACCATTTGGCCCATCGAGCCTGCACTCACAACAATCTCACCCTGACCTTATTCCTCATAACCCCACCTATTTACCCTGATAATCCCCCTGACACTAAGGGGCAATTTAGCATGGCCAATTAGCCTAACCTGCACATCTTTGGACTGTGTGAGGAGACTGGTGCACCCAGAGGAAACCCACACAGACACGGGAAGAATGTGCAAACTCCACACAGACAGTGACCCAAGGCCAGAATTGAATCTGGATCCCTGGTGCTGTGAGACAGCATTGCTAACCACAATGCTAACCACAGGAAGTTGAGAAGATTTGGAAATGTCACCCAGTATTACGCTTTGAATATATCCAGAGAAAGCTTCTACTATGTTTAATATGTGTAAATTTATAATCTCCAATCAAGTTTATGTTCTCTAGAAATGCCAGTGAATCTCCCTTCTGATTGACCTTATAGCTGGCAGTCTTTACAGTGCTCATTCACATTTTGCAGGGTAGCTTTCTGATGCTATGTCAAATAATAAAATCCACTGCAGAAAGCAAGAAGTTGAAGTTATAATATTTTGCATGTGTTTGACACTCTTTATGTATTGTGCTCCTGTTTCAAAATGATTAGCCAGGCAAATTGCCATCATTGATGCTGAGAAGAAGGTGATGGAGTTTCAACCACCAGATTTAAGTGGGACAATAGACCTACTTGGCTGGCTGCAGTATCGTATCACAGGGTATGTATGATAAGAGGTAAACATGTTTTTATTGTATAAACAACTCTTACTGTATTACAGTCTGCTGAGCTTGAGTCCCTTTGTAAAGTCATGAGGTGGTTACAGAAATGGAAAAATTGCACCCATTATCTCTGTGCTGGATCCAATAGAGTTAATTACCTACCCATTTTCCATCTCTTGGTCCTGTAGGGAATTACACTTCCAAGGGAACTTTCCCATTCCACCTGCCATGAGAATCGTAGTGGGCGGAGGGGGCAAGGACCATGCAAAGGTTCGTTGACCTCGGGTGGAATTTTTCTATTTTGGGCGAGCGTGGCCAGAATATCCCACCCTTCAAGTGCATTATCCAAATATTTCTATACTTTAGCAAATGATGAAGTACTAACTGATTTAATTATATTACCATACGTCTATTACCACATACCAGAAAGTGCCATGAAATCTAAGGAAATAAAAATCTATTTTTGCAAAGAAAAATTCTGCCTGTCCACATCTATTCCTTGGCATAATCACTGTGCCTGTTTGTATCTTGGCTGTGGCATCAATCTCCTTTTCATTGGAAAAATGTTTGCACTCTTTTATCTTCTGCTTTCTAATTGATTATGTCTATTTTTATTATCCCATCAATTAATTCGTTTGCAGAAAATCATTCTTCATAGATTGTTCAAATAAAAACAAAATATTGTGGATGCTTGAAATCCGAAGTAAAATCAGAAAATGTTGGATAAACTCAGCAGGTCTAGCAGCACCTATGGAGAGAGAAATTTCTCCATGGATGGTGCCAGACCTGCTGAGTTTATCCAACATTTTCTGTTTTTATTTCCTAGCATGTTGTTTTTCTGAACACTAAGCAATTTGAGATTAAAGGATGAATTTGGTAAAATAGGAGGAAACCCACGCAGACACGAGGAGAATGTGCAAACTCCACACAGACAGTGACTCGAGGCTGGAATTGAACCCGGGTCCCTCACAGCGCCAGGGATCTGGTTTCAATTCCGGCCTCGGGTCACTGTCAGCGTGGAACAAAGAACAAAGAACAAAGAACAATACAGCACAGGAACAGGCCCTTCGGCCCTCCAAGCCCGCGCCGCTCCCCGGTCCAGGATTGAATCCTGAATCCAGGATCCCCGCCCAATTTTCCAGCCTATCTACATACCAATATCCTATCCACCGAGCTGTCCCTCACAGCTACGATGCTTTTGTTCATTACAACCTATTAACTTACCCCCACCCCCCCATTCCAGACCATGTGATCTCCAGGGAGAGGCGAAAACCCAGAGTGAAAAACCCCAGGGCCAATATGGGGAAAAAAAATCTGGGAAATTCCTCTCCGACCCCCTGAGGCGATCGAAACGAGTCCAGGAGATCACAATGGCCCCGATCGGAAAATGCTTCCCAACCCTAGTCATTTCCACTTCCACGAACACCATATGAATCCCCTGCCCCCGAGACAGGTTCCCAACTATCCGCAGTCTCACTCTGTACTGGCACCAGCAAGATGATCGTAGAATGAAGCCTTGAAACGAGAAACCAGGAACAATTAGCCCGCGCCGCTCCCTGGTCCAAACTAGATCACTCTTTTGTATCCCTCCATTCCCACTCCGTTCATATAGCTGTCTAGATAAGTCTTAAACGTTCCCAGTGTGTCCGCCTCCACCACCTTGCCCGGCAACACATTCCAGGCCCCCACGACCCTCTGTGTGAAATATGTCCTTCTGATATCTGTGTTAAACCTCCCCCCCTTCACCTTGAACCTATGACCCCTCGTGAACGTCACCACCGACCCGGGGAAAAGCTTCCCACCGTTCACCCTATCTATGCCTTTCATAATTTTATACAGTTTGTACGTTCTCCAAGTGGCTGCATGTGTTTCCTCCGGGTGCTCTGGTTTCCTCCCACAGTCCACAGATGTGCGGGTTAGGTTGATTGGTGATGCTAAATTGACCCTAGTGTCAGGGGGATTAGCAGGGTAAGTATGGGAATAGCAACTGGGTGGAATTGTGGTTGGTGCAGACTCGATGGGCTGAGTGGCCTCCTTTTGAAGTGTAAGGATTCTATGATCCTATGATTCTATGACACCTGTTATCAAGCAATCCACTAACCACAGCTGTTCAATGATGTGACAGCTTTTGAGAACAGGAGTCTATTTTGGAGCATGCAGCAGCTCATAGGCAAGCCTTTCTCGATCTGATTCTATGCACTGCTATGAATAATTTTGAAATACTCTAACTAATTCTCTGGACAGTATCCTAGTGTGGGCTTCAACAACTTCATTACAGCACTGCAGTTTTTTCTAATGCAGATCATTGCACTTGCTGAGGGTGCAAACAAAAGCAGTAGTATGAGGAGGATTGGAACAGATCAGTTACTTGCCACTCAAAGCCGATAAAACATCTACATCACTCAGCCAACCCACTCCAATGATTCATGCAAGTATAACCATTCACTCCTAAAGATGACTTAGGCAGGGAATGGCACTATGTCATGATGCTCATTTGGAGAGCTGCTGCAGACATGATGGGCCAAATGGCCTCCTGCACCGTAATGATTCTGTGATGTGATGCATTTGATTTTGAGACCTTTCTATGAACTTACACAAGAAAGTGCATGGCCCCTGCTATCTTCAAGAGCCATCCTTTTTCAATCAACCAGCCTGTCTTCAACCTTCCTCATTCTCTCTTAGATGCAAATCAAACACAAGCAGCATGGGGAAATCATAAGAACACAATAATTAGGAACAGGAGTGAGTCATGTCACCCCACAAGCCTGTGGGTCACCCCCACCTTGCCCTCGACTTTCCCAGAGGGGCCTCAGCGGCCTGCGGTTCCACCAGTGAAGCCAACACAACTACTCCACATCCATGGGGAGCAGGTGTTTTCCTCACCAGAGAGAACCTCTCCCAGCGAGGCCACAAAGGCAAGTGAGCCCGGACGATTGAGTGCTGGGCTCACTAAAAAGATGTAAATAAGTATTTAAATAAATTTAAATAAATTATTCAGCCTCTCGCCAATTTCAAGCGAGAGGCTGACCTCGCTGGAAATCCGACTCACGTAAAATCGCGAGAGCCGAGAGATCGGGGGTGATCCTGATTTCTCGGCTCTGGCACGATATCATAGGTTGCCATCAACCCAACAGATTGCTGCTCAGACAAAAATGATCCCGTTGGTCTCCAAAAAAAAAGATTTTTCATGATTTAACATCTAAGTACTCTGAAGAAGAGTCTTGAAACGTTCAATCTATTTTCTCTCTCCACTAATGCTGCCAGAGCTGCTGAGTTTTTCCAGCATTTTCTATTTTTGTTTGTGATTCCGGTATCTGCAGTATTTTGCTTTAACCTCAATGCTGTCATTGGGTGTCAGTGAAAATAAGAGTGTAGGAAGCATTTGTAATACACTTTTACCATGATCTCCTCGTTCCTGAACTTTGGAATAAATGGAGTATACTGACTTTATTTTCTAACATTGACTATATTTTACAGTCAAATTAAAAAGAAAAGGTTACTTTTCTATAGTTTGAAATGGACTGGTGTTTCTTACTGTTAACTTTTGCAACAGTTGTGTTCTAACAGATAAATAGTCTATTGTGCAACTTAAATCTTCAAGAAAATATTCCTTTGCGCATGCCAGAGACTATCTCTCTCAACTATATAGTGCTTATCAGTGGTGAGTCTTTCATGAGAGTGTCTGAACAAATCATCACCAATGCAGTGTTTTGAGTATGCACTGCGATCTCTTGGTTACAGTTGTGGCTGCGGTCCTAGTACACATTAAAAGTTACAATCTACATTTCGAAGGTATTGAAATATTTTTGATAGTGTATATTGAGCTTGTGGTAATATCTTTTGGAGCCGACTTCAGTGTATCTTGAAATCAATCTACAAATAATATTTTTCCATCTTTATTCATGAAGGTACAAAGTTAATGTTTGTCTGTATTTGCAGGATGTACATAAAGAGTTTTGGATTGCCTAATTCTGACATAGGATTCATCCCCAATTCGGGTGTCAAATTTTCAATGGATAAGGCCCACATTGACATTGGTGGGAAATGGCATGTGACATTTGGACTGATGTATGTTTTCGTTCTATATTCCTTATAGCGTGGTGAAGGATTAAGTATATAATATTCTGTTAAAATAGCAAATGTCCAGTTTCAAATGTTTACCATAGACAAAGGTAGAAAATATACTGTCAAAAGTACAGTATTTTGTACAGTTTTTTTTATACAGTATAATTGCTCCGGCTGAGAAGTATAAGAAAATCAAAGTTGTGCCTCAACTGTGCACCCCAACTCCCATAACTCCAATATGAAAACTGTTTCTGATTTATGCATTTATCTTAACAAATTATATTTTAACAAATCTGTAAATTTATTTGTTAAAAGTAGCACAGAGAGCAAAAGTTTGGGGTTACCTTTGAAGAATATTATTAAATTTGAGAATTTCATCTCCAAAAAGCAGATATTGGATTACAAGTGTCAGCTGTGGCTCAGTGTAGGCACGCTCACCTCTGAGTCTAAAGGTTGTGGAATAATGTTCCAGTGCAGTACTGATGGAATGTTGCACTTCAGACCTGCCATCTTTCAAATAAGACTTTAAACCTAGACCCCATATGTTATCTCAGGTGAACATTAAAAAATCCCATTACGTCATTTTGAAGAAAAGCAGGGGATTGTTCCTAATGTCCTGGCCAATATTGATCCTCCAACCAACATCACTAAAATAAAATGTAACATGACATTACTATTTGTGAGACCTTGCTGTCTGCAAATTGACTGCTGCATTTCCTATACTCCAGGAGTAGCTAAAGAAGTTGATTGACTATAGAGTGTTTTGTGGTGTCCTGAGGTCACACAAGACACAGTCTGAATGCAAATTATTTCCTTCATGCATTGGGATTGTTTGGAGACACACTGGGTAGGGTTCTTGTCTTCTGATGGAAGCGGGAACGCGGTGAGTTAAGTAAAAAGTTCAGAGTTGTTTGAAGTGAAATTCCAATTTTCAGTCCCAACCTCGCCTATTTTTGTGTAGCCTTTCCATGGGCCATGAAGTTCTTGATCTTCTGAGGTTGGACTCGTCTTTATGAGGACAATCAGAAACCTGAATTTCCTTCACCATGCTATTCCACGTGCTGGTCCCGGTCTGATAATTGTTGCCATTCCTCTGAAGATTCAGCCCTGAGTTTTGGTGGCAGCACTTCATTGCTGATTTAAGACTCCAATATCACCCTTGGTACCTTGTTCCAAGCTTGCTTCAGTGCCTTTACCTTCCACAAATATGCAAACCAAAACAGCTCTCAGCACTGCAAGTGAGGTCTCTTTAATTTATGCTCTGTGGTCATGTTTATAAACCCAGATCTCTGCCTATGCTGTCGCTTGTGGCCAATGATTGGTGCAGAAAAATATCTAAGGGCAATTGACCTTTGTCTTTTCAATCACTACATGTGGCAAAGCCCATAATGCGAGCCATAGTGTGAAACGTTATCCAATACTGGAATTAAGAATGGGGACTCTCAAATTAGTAATTTGGTGACAATTGTTTTCATTAGTGATATTTCAGCATTGTAGTTTCACAATGTGTTAACATGCCTAATTAATTTTATGACTATAGTTAAATCTTCTATATTTGACAGTGCTCTAATTTTTAAATAAGTGCTTCAAATTTACTTCCCTGTTTTGTATCTACCACAGAATCCATTCTGTAATATTATGCATTAAATAACAAAACTTGGACTTAATTTCACAAGTAAGGAGGACTTGAATAGTTGTCAACAGTGGCATCGTGCACCTATTATCATTAAACCTATGGACAGGGGTGCAGGAGCAAATGCTGCAAGGGAGATTCCAGTTCAGATGGCAGACAAAAGACTTTTATAACATTTAACAAGTCAGTTAATCATTTTGGTGTAAACAACATTGGGAAGGTAGAGATCTGTCTAAGACAGCAGCCCTGCTCATTACTCCACACATAGTGGTTTTGCACTTTACCCTTGAGTTACTTATAGGACTGTCTCATTTTTCAAGTTCAATTTGTCTAATATTATCAGTCTCTTTCTCCCTGTTTGTCTACACCCTTCTAGTCTTCCTTCAATCTTCTCCTTCAGCTAGTTCTCATGCCCTAGGATACGACCAATCCAACCTGATTGCCTTTTTTTCATGATATCAAGCTTTCCTTCTCCACCATCCTGAGAACTTTTTCATTAACCTTGTGTTCTTTCCAACTGACCCACTCGATCCATCCTTCTCCAGAACTACATTCCATAACTTTCCAGTCCTTGGATATCTATTTTTCTTAAGGTTCAGATCAGTCTTGATAATCCTTTGCTTTCCTACTCTTCCTCTGCTAAGCAATTCTTTATATTTGGAGAGTGAAGTCTTTGCTATTGCTAAATTGGGAGCTAGAACCAGCCATTACATCAACTGCGATTAATTCGGTTTTAAGAAGGGTTGTGGGACTCAGGAGGTTATAACAGTGATGGAATTATTAAGAGAAAGAAGCATAGAATACCAGCAAGAAATATACACTTGCTTTGTGGATTAGGAAAAAACTTTCAAGTGGGTGAATTAACAAAAGCTGAAAGTGCTGGAGGCATTCAGAGTCGACTGGAGAAATAAAAGAACGACTTAGTTCTGTACATGGAACAGACTGCTACAATTGGAATAGTATTTGAAGAACATGTGTAAGATAATACATTCATCATTATATGTGCCAACATTATTAGCTACTCTGTACTGATGCTTTGTTTAGGGCACAAGTAGCAGTTTAGAAAACAATGCTGCACTGACGAGCATTAAGTAATTTATTTGTGATTGTAGCAGATGTATCAGCAATTGTAACGTGTGCATTACTTTCAACAGAAAAGATGGAGGAACCTTTGAGCTGAACATTAACGATCTTTCAGCTGCATTCGTTGTCAATGTTTCTCAGGACAACGCTCGACCAGTTCTGAGTAACGAAGACTGTGGCGCAAGGTTAAACAGTTTTGAGCTTCATCTTCATGGAGGAGGGAGGTAGGCTCACTGGGCAACATGGAAGGTATATAGAATGCAAATTCCTTCTGTAAAGGAATATATGTTGTGAAACACACAAGGTATACATATTGTGAGACATTCGAGCATATGCATTGAGACATGTATAACATTAAAACAATTCTCATGACAGTCAGTTTCACAGTAACTAGATGCTTCAGGTTTCTTCACAATAGGGGGTAATTTTCTTTTACTGTGCAAGCAGTAAACTGGTATTTGTGGATCAACCATCTGTTATAAACCTCTCCTGCTTTTACTTTTCAATGAATGCAACGGAGAGAAATTGGGCAATTTATGTAATGTGTATCTCCTTACTATGTTGAGCAGAGAATATATTGCAGAGAGATTAGAAGTCAAGAAAATAGGTAAATGTGGAAGAGTTACTTTCCCATCCCGAAGGTGTGGAGTCATGTTGTTGTTGGAAATGTCCATTGACCTCAGGAGGGATTTTCCAGTCTCGCTCAAGCAAGGATGTAAAATCCCGCCAAAACTCCTGTCTGGGAGCTGTATTGCCATCCCTTCACTATTGCTGGGAGATGCCGTTGGTATATGCGATCTTCTTGGAGATCCTCTCCACTTGGAGCCGGCAGTTTGTGGATGGTAGCCATGATGTGGAGATGGACTTTAACCTAGTGTTGTGAGACTTCTTACTGTGCTGGGTCAAACAACACAACAACTGTCCTAACAGCACTGTGGGTATATCTACTCTAAATGGACTGCGGTGGTTCAAGAAGATGGCTCATTGCCTCTCAAGGACAATTAGGGATGGGCAATAAATGCTGCCTGAGCCAGCAGTACTCAGATCCCAATGACAAATATAAAAAAGGACATTTGGATTAACCAATCTTTTTACAACCAGCTTAATGTAAAGTCCAAAAACCTGGTTCCAAATTCAGTCACTCTTAGAAGCAAATAATGGATTAGTAAAAAATAATGTAACTGCCTTGATTCATGTTACTGTACTTCTGAAAACATTATTTTTCTTTTCTCAAAGCTGGTTTTACAATATGTTCCTTGCTCAAGTGAAAGATAAAATCAGATATATTGCTCCGCAGAAGGTAAGCTGAGACTATTGTTCTTTTTCTTTTTGAATCCAAATTGGTAGAATAGATATGTTTGTAAAATGCAAGAGATTGTGGCGAGTTAGTCATAGGATCATGTGTGCAATGAGATAGATAGAACTGAATGAAAACGCTTAGAAAGGATTTAGGTTAGGCGGTCAAATATGTGGGGGAAAGAGGAGGCAAACGGGAGGATAAGGAGATCAAGGGGAACATTGTTAATAAGGCAAAAGTTAATAATAATAGACATTATTTGTTGCTGAGATGTGACACTGACAAGATAATACTTGTTGCCCTGAGGATTTCAGTATTTACATTCAGGCCTCCAACAGGACAATTTTGAATTTGTGGATTTTTACAATTATTCAGCAACCTTTAAGTGACCATTATCTAGTGCGAGCCCGCATATTGTTAGATTTGACTCTGGGCAACATGAGACCCAAATCAGTCCAAATGAAACCTCTGGAATCACAGGAAGAAAACGGATTTCTGGCAATTCCTACAGACCACTGACAAGGAGGAGATTGATGCCTATTCGTCTGGATGACTGAAAATTGCATCAGAAACAGGCGTGGGATGAAATTATTCTTCCCATAACACAAAAAACAGCCATAGTGAATTGACAATGTGGCTGGCTCTGAAATGGCTTAGCAAGCCACTCAGTTGTATCAAATCACTACCAATATAGACTGCAGTAGTTTGAGAAGTAGGCCGATGACCAGCTTTTAATATTTAATGGCCTTCTCAGCCCTGAGAAGAAAGGTAAAAGAAGACAAAATTAAAAAAGATGAGGCAATAAAAATATCTAGATATAATAGTTAGTGGGCAGCACAATGGCACAATGGTTAACACTGCTGCCTCACAGCCCCAGGGACCTGGCTTCAATTCCGACCTTGGGTGCCTGTGTAGAGTTTGCACATTCTCTCCATGTCGGCATGGGATTCCCCCAGATGCTCCAGCTGCCTCCCACTGTCCAAAGATGTGCAAGTTAGGTGGATTGGCCATGGTAAATTGCCTCTTAGTATCCCAAGGTATATAGGTTAGGCGATTAGCAGGGTGGAAGTGTGGGGTAAGCCTGGGTAAGAGTTTGTGCATACTCAATAAGCTGAATGGCCTCCTTCTGCACAGTAAGAAGTCTCGCAACACCAGGTTAATGTCCAACAGGTTTATTTGGTAGCAAAAGCCACTAGCTTTCGGAGCGCTGCTCCTTCGTCAGGTAAGTGGGAGTTCTGTTCACAAACAGGGCATATAAAGACACAAACTCAATTTACAAAATAATGGTTGGAATGCGGTAATCAAGTCTTAAAGGTACAGACAATGTGAGTGGAGAGAGGGTTAAGCACAGGTTAAAGAGATGTGTATTGTCTCCAGCCAGGACAGTTAGTGAGATTTTGCAAGCCCAGGCAAGTCATGGGGGTTACAGATAGTGTGACATGAACCCAAGATCCCGGTTGAGGCCGTCCTCATGTGTGCGGAACTTGGCTATCAGTCTCTGCTCAGCGACTCTGCGTTGTCGTGTGTCGTGAAGGCCGCCTTGGAGAACGCTTACCCGAAAATCAGAGGCCGAATGCCCGTGACCGCTGAAGTGTTCCCCAACAGGAAGAGAATACTCTTGCCTGGTGATTGTCGAGCGGTGTTCATTCATCCGTTGTCGTAACGTCTGCATGGTCTCCCCAATGTACCATGCCTCGGGACATCCTTTCCTGCAGCCAGGTTGCAAGAGTATGTACCGTGTACCTGGTGGATGGTGTTCTCACGTGAGATGATGGCATCTGTGTCGATGATCCGGCACGTCTTGCAGAGGTTGTTGTGGCAGGGTTGTGTGGTGTCGTGGTCACTGTTCTCCTGAAGGCTGGGTAGTTTGCTGTGGACAATGGTCTGTTTGATGTTGTGCGGTTGTTTGAAGGCAAGAAGTGGGGGAGTGGGGATGGCCTTGGCGAGATGTTCGTCTTCATCAATGACATGTTGAAGGCTCCAGAGAAGGTGTCGTAGCTTCTCCGCTCTGGGGAAGTACTGGACGACGAAGGGTACTCTGTCCGCCGTGTCCCGTGTTTGTCTTCTGAGGAGGTCGGTGCAGTTTTTCGCTGTGGTGCGACGGAACTGTCGATCGATGAGTCGAGCCCCATATCCTGTTCTTATGAGGGCATCTTTCAGCGTCTGGAGGTGTCTGTTGCGATCCTCCTCATCTGAGCAGATCCTGTTCATACGGAGTGCTTGTCCGTAGGTGATGGCTTCTTTAACGTGTTTAGGGTGGAAGCTGGAGAAGTGGAGCATCCCACGTACTCCCCGCGTTGGTGATCTCTACTGCCTCCCGAAGCTACACAAGGCAAACACACCCGTCCGTCCCATCGTATCGGGCAATGGGACCCTGTGCGAGAACCTCTCAGCTACATCGAGGACATCCTGAGACGCATTGTACAAAGAACCCCCAGCTTCTGTTGCGACACTACGGACTTCCTACAGAAACTCAGCACACATGGAGTAGTTGAACCAGGCGCACTCCTCGTCACAATGGATGTCTCGACAATTTACGCCAGCATCCCCCACGATGATGGCATTGCTGCAACAGCCTCAGTACTCAACGCCGACAACTGCCAGTCTCCAGATGCAATTTTACAACTCATCTGCTTCATCCTGGACCATAATGTCGTCATCTTCAACAACCAGTTCTTCATCCAGACACACGGAACAGCTATGGGGACCAAATTCGCACCTCAATATGCCAACATCTTCATGCGCAGGTTCGAACAAGACCTCTTCACCACACAGGACCTTCAACCGATGCTATACACTAGATACATCGATGACATTTTCTTCCTTTGGACTCATGGTGAACAATCATTGAAACAACTATATGATGACATCAACAAGTTCCATCCCACCATCAGACTCACCATGGACTTCCCTCCGGAATTGGTTGCATTCTTGGACACACGCATCTCCATCATGGACGATCACCTCAGCACTTCACTGTACCGCAAGCCCACGGATAATCTCACGATGCTCCACTTTTCCAGCTTCCACCCTAAACACGTTAAAGAAGCCATCCCCTACGGACAAACCCTCCATATACAGGATCTGTTCAGATGAGGAGGATCGCAGCAGACACCTCCAAACGCTTAAAAGATGCCCTCATAAGAACAGGATATGGCGCTCACCTCATCGACTCACAGTTCCGATGCGCCACAGCGAAAAACTGCACCAACCTCCTCAGAAGACAAACACGGGACACGGCGGACAGAGTACCCTTCGTCCAGTACTTCCCCGGAGCGGAGAAGCTATGACATCTTCTCCGGAGCCTTCAACATGTCATTGATGAAGACGAACATCTCGCAAAGGCCATCCCCACACCCCCACTTCTTGCCTTCAAACAACCGCACAACCTCAAACAGACCATTGTCCGCAGCAAACTACCCAGCCTTCAGGAGAACAGTGACCACGACACCACACAACCCTGCCACAGCAACCTCTGCAAGATGTGCCGGATCATCGACATGGATGCCATCATCTCACGTGAGAACACTATCCACCAGGTACACGATACATGCTCTTGCAACTCAGCCAACGTTGTCTACCTGATACGCTGCAAGAAAGGATGTCCCAAGGCATGGTACATTGGGGAGACCATGCAGACGCTACGACAACGGATGAATGATCATCGCTAGACAATCACCAGGCAAGAATGTTCTCTTCCTGTTGGGGAACACTTCAGCGATCACGGGCATTCAGCCCCTGATCTTCGGGTAAGCGTTCCCCAAGGCGGCCTTCATAACACACGACAACGCAGAGTCGCTGAGCAGAGACTGATAGCCAAGTTCCGCACACATGAGGGCGGCCTCAACCGGGATCTTGAGTTCATGTCACACTATCTGTAACCCCCATGACTTGCCTGGGCTTACAAAATCTCACTAACTATCCAGGCTGGAGACAATACACATCTCTTTAACCTGTGCTTAACCCTCTCTCCACTCACATTGTCTGTACCTTTAAGACTTGATTACCTGTAAAGATTCGCATTCCAACCATTATTTTGTAAATTGAGTTTGTGTCTTTATATGCCCTGTTTGTGAACAGAACTCCCACTTACCTGACGAAGGAGCAGCGCTCTGAAAGCTAGTGGCTTTTGCTACCAAATAAATCTGTTGGACTTTAACCTGGTGTTGTGAGACTTCTTACTGTGTTTACCCCAGTCCAACGCCGGCATCTCCACATCATGACTCCTTCTGCACCACAGGGATTCTATGAAAAACTTAACACAGCTTTGTCGCAGTAAAGCCCAATAAATATTGGGGATTATTATTGGGTCATCAATATAATTGCAAGCAAGTAATATGTTCAATCTGTAAAGTATTGGCATAACCACGCGTAAACTGTTATATCCTACTATCAGGGTCTTTAAGAAAAGCTACAAAGGCATTCGGAAATTCTGAAAGGGTCACAAATGATTAGAGAAGGCTAATTTCCCAATTCTCCTTGCATGACCCAGAGTGCACATCAGAAAATTAACCTTCTGTCCTTGGGGAAAATCATGGGGAGCAATAACAACTTACATTTATATCGTACCACAAATATAAAAGAACATTCCAAGGCACCCAAGGAACTAATTGGACAAAAAATTGATACCAAGCCAAGGAAGCAGACATTAGGGCAGATGACCAAACATTAGTCAAATAGGCAAGTTTGAGTTCAATTCTAAAAAGGCAAGTCAAGTGAAGAGGTAAAGAAGTTTGGAAAGGATTATTCCACAGCTTAGGGCCTGGGTGGCCTAAGGCATAACACCAAGAAAGAAATAGGGATGAAGAAGTCAAATTTGGAGGAATACAATATCTGGGAGTGCTATAGGGTTGGAAGAAGTTAGACATAAGCAAAGGGTGAGGAATTGAAAACAAGGATGGGAATTTTAAAACTGACACATTGGTGGACATGGAGCCCACTTGTAAGTCAATGAGCTCGAAGGTGAATGGGACTAAGATGCAGGTTAAGATACGGGGAGCACAAGTGTGATTTCCTGTGCTGGGAGCATGCATTCACATACCGTTCATCAGATTTAACAAGAAGCTAAGGAACTCAAACTTATCTTAAGGCAGAAGCAAATTAGTGTTATTTCTTGTTCCATACTTTCTTATAAATCCGTGGCAGAATGCTGTTGCACTAAATTCAAAACCTGAAGTTATTTCAAAAAACAGTCCTGGAAGAAATGTTGGTGAATTTCTCCGTCCATCTTTTCTCCTTATGATTTTAGTTTTTCGTTGTATTTATTATGCAGCTGTGCTGGGAGTTTAAAAATATAATTGGAAAGCTTGATACCTTCATTCAGACACTGGGCAGTAAGTACACTTCATAAGGCAATCAGAGGAAATATTCAGCTATTGTGTTGTTGACTTTCGCTGGTTTTACAGCTTGTGTTATTTTATTTCACAGTTTCAAAGCAACTGGATAAGTATGTAGAACTTGATTATTCATTAGTTGCAGAGCTGGAAATCACAACGAATTCCATTGGTTTTCCCATTAAGGTAGGGTTTCTACAACTGACAAAAGTCATAATAATATGCTATCAACATTTGATTAGGAAATAATTTTCTTGAGTCAGGTTCAGTTTTCTCTGACCTATATTTTCAAATGTGCTGCCATTTATTTTAAAACATATTTTTCTGCAGAGCTTCCAGATCATTTAAAATAGCTATAAATGTATTAGCTCCATGGACATAACCTGGACAAAACCAACTGTTTAAAAATTCCATTGTATAATCTTGACATTTTGAAAGTATTTATGGGGCCAAAACTACTTGGTCCTTCTCTTGTTAGAATAGGATCCAGAATAGATGAGGAAATGGTAATCCCTTGCCCTACACTGGAAGTTCCCACTCAATGGAACATCAAGCCACAAGGACAGTAAGGTAAAGAGAGGATTAGATATGGACGAAGGTACCCTCAGGGGGATATAAGTTTGAGAGTCATTACACCTAGTGTGATATGATGTACAATCTTCAGGGGGGATTGTACAAGTGATGGCCACTGAGGGAATCCAAGCCTGACTGCACTATTTTGTAGGGGAGTTAACCCTCAATCAGAATCACAAAAACCAGATGATCTGGTCATTATCACGTTGCTGTTTGTGGGAGTTTGCTGTGTGCAAATTGACTGCTGCATTTCCTACATTATTACAATGATTACAGTTCAAAAGTACTTCTTGGTCACAAAGCTCTTTGGTATGTCTGGTGATTACGACAACCACTATGTGAATGCATGCCCTTCTTTTCTCCTGACTCTCACTCTGATTTCTCTGTTCTTGACCTTCGACAGAGTTCTAATGTGATAGCATCATAAGCCCCTCATCTTGCGATTAAGTACAGACTTCCAGTTCTGGATCATGTCTGTGGCTCCTGAAAACCTGTCTTTTTACGTGATGATAGATTTCCCATAAGAACTGCACTTCTACAATTTATTGTGCATTCCTGCGCAACTGAATCATTTACTGTGCCTTGGATTTGCCTATGACTGCACTCCCACATTTAATACTGGTTTGTGAGCACTCCTCCTAGTTGCCTGTTCTTTTTAGTCTGCCTGGTGGTTGCCCCTTCTTAACTGAACTGTCAGTCGCTGTGGTTGACTACCATGTGAAACCTGTTACCTACAAAACTCTTAACTTCCTGGAGCAAGACCAGCTGAAGTTCAAAAATACTCAATTTGACCTCAAGCAGTTGGGGAACTTCCTGCATTATGTGGTTTTCCAGGATGCACAAGGATGCACACTTCTCACATGGTGCGTGATGTTCACACGACAGCTGTCCTGCTAAGTTAGTTCATTAGTTCTTTATTTTAAACTGCTTTTTTTCAGCTTTAAGGCTATATAACTGTTTACAACAACACTAAAACCCTAACCACTAACACTAAACAAACTAATAAACTAAATACTTGTGTTAACCATCAAAAATATAACCAATACTAACACGATCTCTCAAAAACATGAACCAACCAACAGCAAAATATTTACCTGTAACAAAGTGTGCTGTTCCACATTCTCTGTTGACTGTGACGGCACTTTTTCAGTTTCTGGCTATGTGAATTATCTGCCATTCTGGCTCTTTCAATCTACTCTGCATTTAAAAGGATGGCAGTGCCATAAGTGGTATTGTTGCTAGACTAGTAATCCAGAGACCTGGGGTAATATTTTGGGGATCATTGTTCAAATCCCAGCCATGGCACATAGTGAAATTTGAATTTAATAAAAATCTGGAATGATGACCACGAAACCATTGTCGATTGTCATAAAAACCCATCTGGTTCACTAATGTCCTTTAGGGAATGAAATGTGTCGTCCTTACGGGCTCTGGCCTACATGTGACTCCGGATCTACAGCAATGTGTGTGGTGACCCACTGTAATTACATGTTGTATGCCTGGACACACCCCTGCTGCACCTGACCCGAGACTCCTTCCTTTCCACCTGAACGAGGTATAAAGGTGACAGTTCCTCCCCTCTGCCTCAGTCTGGGCCAGGTTAGCTACAAGGGTGTGTTCCAGTTCTTTGCGGTTAAAAGACTGTTATTTTCACTCACTCACTGGAGTCCTCGTAAATTGATGGTGCATCAATGTGGTTGACTTTTAATTGCCCTCAGGGATTGGCAATAAATGTTGGCCCAGCCAGTGATGCCCTCTATTCAAATTATTATTAGTTTTTGTCTGTGGTAAAATCCAGTTTAAAATCACGAACATGCAATATCAATTATGATTGTTGCTACTGTATTCAGTATTTGCAGTGTAATTTATAAGTGTAATGCAACACATTGCTCTCATGTAAATACTGTTTTGATCTTTTTAGCTTCGAAATACATAAGGTATTTAGAAAGAAAGTCAGAAAATCCCTGCTCTGTGGTGTCACTCCTGCACCCTCTAGTGACTATTGGTTCTAAGTAGCATGAGATGGCTATTCTCCATAAATGACTATGAATTTGTTGACTCCATGTCACTTCTTCCTTTCTATCCATTAATTCCCTGTCCCTCATTTCATCCCCTTCCACCCTTCTTTACCTTCTATTCTCTCCCTCTCACTATCTTATCCCACTTTCCTTTCACTCCTCTTTACTTCACTCCACCCCTACTGTCCTCCTGCCTTTCTAATTGTTCCTTTAAGTCCCATTCCATATTGTTAATCAAGGATAGTTTAACGGCTGCGGAAAAGCACTTTGAGGGGGATATGCACGCTGAGGTAATATGGGCTGCAGTTAGAAACAGGAAAGGAGCGGTCACGTTGTTAGGAGTTTACTATAGGCCCCCAAATAGTAATAGAGATGTGGAGGAAGAAATTGCTAAGCAGATTATGGATACGTGTGGGGGTCACAGGGTAGTTGTCATGGGGGACTTTAACTTTCCAAATATTGATTGGAACCTTTGTAGGTCAAATAGTTTGGATGGGGCACTTTTTGTGCAGTGTGTGCAGGAGGGTTTCCTGACACAATATGTGGATAGGCCGACAAGGGGTGAGGCCACATTGGATTTGGTACTGGGAAATGAACCGGGCCAAGTGTTAGATTTGGTTGTGGGAGAGAACTTTGGAGATAGTGACCACAATTCGGTGTCTTTTGTTATTGCAATGGAGAGGGATAGGGCCGGACGGCAGGGCAAGGCTTACAATTGGGGGAGAGGTAATTATGATGCGATTAGGCAAGAATTAGGGGGCATAAGATGGGAACAGAAACTGTCAGGGAAAGGCACTGATGAAAAGTGGAACTTTTTCAAGGAACAAATACTGGGTGTCCTTGATAGGTATGTCCCTGTCAGGCAGGGAGGAAATGGCCGAGTGAGGGAACCGTGGTTCACAAATGAGGTGGAATGTCTTGTGAAAAGGAAGAGGGAAGCTTATGTAGGGATGAGGAAACAAGGTTCAGATGGCTCGATTGAGGGTTACAAGTTAGCAAGGAATGAGCTGAAAAAGGGGCTGAGGAGAGCTAGGAGGGGACATGAGAAGTCCTTGGCGGGTCGGATCAAGGAAAACCCCAAGGCTTTTTACTCTTATGTGAGGAATAAAAGAATGACCAGGGTGAGGTTAGGGCCGGTCAAGGACAGTGGTGGGAACTTGTGTATGGAATCAGTAGAGATAGGCGAGGTGATGAATGAATACTTTTCTTCAGTGTTCACCAAGGAGAGGGGCCATGTTTTTCAGGAAGAGAAGGTGTTACAGGCTAATAGGCTGGAGGAAATAGATGTTCGGAGGGAGGATGTATTGGCAGTTTTGAATAAACTGAAGGTCGATAAGTCCCCTGGGCCTGATGAAATGTATCCTAGGATTCTTTGGGAGGCGAGGGATAAGATTGCAGAGCCTTTGGCTTTGATCTTTGGGTCCTCAATGTCCACGGGGATGGTGCCAGAGGACTGGAGAGTGGCAAATGTTGTTCCTCTGTTTAAGAAAGGGAATAGAAATGACCCTGGTAATTATAGACCGGTTAGTCTGACTTCGGTGGTTGGTAAATTGATGGAAAAGGTCCTTAGTGATGGGATTTACGACCATTTAGAAAGATGCGGATTAATCCGGGATAGTCAGCACGGATTTGTGAAGGGCAAATCGTGCCTCACAAATTTGATAGAATTTTTTGAGGAGGTAACTAGGTGTGTTGATGAAGGTAGGGCGGTTGATGTCATATACATGGATTTTAGTAAGGCGTTTGATAAGGTCCCCCATGGTCGGCTTATGATGAAAGTAAGGAGGTGTGGGATAGAGGGAAAGTTGGCCGATTGGATAGGTAACTGGCTATCTGATCGAAGACAGAGGGTGGTGGTGGATGGAAAATTTTCGGACTGGAGGCAGGTTGCTAGCGGAGTGCCGCAGGGATCGGTGCTTGGTCCTCTGCTCTTTGTGATTTTTATTAATGACTTAGAGGAGGGGGCTGAAGGGTGGATCAGTAAATTTGCTGATGACACCAAGATTGGTGGAGTAGTGGATGAGGTGGAGGGGTGTTGTAGGCTGCAAAGAGACATAGATAGGATGCAAAGCTGGGCTGAAAAATGGCAAATGGAGTTTAACCCTGATAAATGTGAGGTGATTCATTTTGGTAGGACAAATTTAAATGTGGATTACAGGGTCAAAGGTAGGGTTCTGAAGACTGTGGAGGAACAGAGAGATCTTGGGGTCCATATCCACAGATCTCTAAAGGTTGCCATTCAAGTGGATAGAGCTGTGAAGAAGGCATATAGTGTGTTAGCTTTTATTAACAGGGGGTTGGAGTTTAAGAGCCGTGGGGTTATGCTGCAACTGTACAGGACCTTGGTGAGACCGCATTTGGAATATTGCGTGCAGTTCTGGTCACCTCACTATAAGAAGGATGTGGAAGCGCTGGAAAGAGTGCAGAGGAGATTTACCAGGATGCTGCCTGGTTTGGAGTGTCGGTCTTATGAGGAAAGGTTGAGGGAGCTGGGGCTGTTCTCTCTGGAGCGGAGGAGATTGAGGGGAGACTTAATAGAGGTTTATAAAATGATGAAGGGGATAGATCGAGTGAACGTTCAAAGACTATTTCCTCAGGTGGATGGAGCTATTACAAGGGGGCATAACTATAGGGTTCATGGTGGGAGATATAGGAAGGATATCAGAGGTAGGTTCTTCACGCAGAGAGTGGTTGGGGTGTGGAATGGACTGCCTGCAGTGATAGTGGAGTCAGACACTTTAGGAACATTTAAGCGGTTA
Source organism: Mustelus asterias (assembly GCF_964213995.1). Taxonomy (NCBI): domain Eukaryota; kingdom Metazoa; phylum Chordata; class Chondrichthyes; order Carcharhiniformes; family Triakidae; genus Mustelus; species Mustelus asterias. The sequence continues at coordinate 33,891,185 of NC_135820.1, read as the reverse complement.
TTGGATAGGCACATGGAGCACACCAGGATGGTAGGGAGTGGGATAGCTTGATCTTGGTTTCAGATGAAGGTCGGCACAACATCGTGGGCCGAAGGGCCTGTTCTGTGCTGTACTGTTCTATGTTCTATGTTCTATGTTCTATGTTCTATGTTCTCGCTCGTCCAACCTGTCATGGTTCAGTTATCCTCCAACCTGAAAACTAAACTCAAAAATTCCCCTTAGGAGATCAGTTGGTATTTTAAAATTATACAAGTATGAGTTCATCAAAAAGTACAAATATATATTGAATAAGATAGCAGTACATTTAATGATGAAAAACTTTAAATTGTTAAAGTATACTGCAAATTGCCTTGAATATTATGCAATAATTCCATGTCACCTTGTAAAATAGTTCGGTGAGTTCAGTTGCAACCACCATCATTGTAGCATTATATTTGGGGACTCAATTATTTGGTTGTTTGGGGATTCAGTTATTTGGTAAAAAAGTAAAGTTCCCATCGTTCCAGATGAAAAAGGCTGCTCTCCCCTTTAAGGGAGAGACTGACTGGTGGTGATTTAACCTGAGGCTCACCACATCTCAGACAAGGGGCACAGTTGAGAAGGCAGGGCCTTCACAAATAACCTCAGCTAGTACAGGAATTGACTGCGCACTGTTGGCATCGCTCTGCATCACGAATCGGTCATCCAGCCAACTGGGCTAACCGATTATTTGGTACAGGCTAGCCTGAAAACTTCTCATGTCTTTCTGCTGAGTTTATAATCAATCAATTCTGGAATTACAGAGAATCTTATGTGATGTTCCTTAGGGTGAATTGTATGATGTCGAACACCACTTGAAGTCTCCATTTACTGCACAATCATTTAACCTCCCAAATTCCACCAACTATATGTTGATCCTTGGACTGTCGGAGTATTTTGTTAACACGGGAGGATTTGCATATTTTGCAGCTGGAGCTTTGCATTTCAACATCACAGATGATATGGTAAGTGATTTATTCTTTTGGAGAATACTGGTTGCAAAGAAAATCTGCAATGGTCAAACAACCCTTCCCCCTCCAGGAAATACAAGTTACACTCCCAGCCCATGCTTTGTCATTGGAAATCGCTTGCCCTCTTTTGACGCCAAGGGCAGATGCAGCTCACCTTTAGCTGCCAGTGGGATCTTGTGGTCCCCCAATAGCTACAGTATTTTGCATGACCCATCCCACCGTGGGGAAGGTTCATCTTCAACCTTGGAAGATCCTGCCGGCGGGAAGAACTGTAAAATTCTGCCCGAACATTGAGATGTATTTTTCGTAATGCTGGCTGAGATTGTACTCCAGCCAGTGTGAAACTCTTCTCCAGGTAATCTCATGCCACTGGCCAGAATTTGGTGCAACACTGGGAGTTTGTACCCCTGATTTTATGTCAACGTAACATGCAGATCACGGGCCTGCAATTTCCCACACTTCTCCACTATAGTGTAACTGTGTCAATAAACTACACAACATTGAACAACAAGAACCACCTGAAGTGAGTTACGCAGTAATTCTTCAACTCACACAGTTCTTCCTGTAACATTCTTTTTTTTTGGTTGGATTATGGTCTGCCCTGTAATCCTCTTGCTGGCATCCATTCTAACTGCACCAATCACACATAGAAAATGTATTAGTGAGACAATAGCCACTTTGGTTAAGAATTGGGGAAAATTAAGATTTAAAAAATGAAATTGGTATAAAAGAAGATAAAACATGGGAGTTGATCAAGATGGATGTTTGAAGAGATATTGAGATGCAAATTGGCATATCAGTGAGAAAAGCATGTGTTTACCTAAGTGACTAGATGAAAACAATGAGGGCATGGAAAAGACAACTTCAAAGTGGAGAGATAAGGAAATTGACATGTTTATGTCAAAAATCAACTCCAGAGAGGGAATAGCATCAAAGGGGAAGAATAATACATCCATAGCCCAGTGACTGGGGAAAGAGGCACTTAATTTTAACTCACACACCTCCTCACTTGGTTCTACTTAGAGTCAGAGAGGTTTACAACATGGAAACAGGCCCTTCGGCCCAACTTGTCCATGCCACCCTTTTTTTAAACCCTTAAGCTAGTCCCAATTGCCCGCATTTGGCCCATATCTCTCGACCCATCTCAACCATGTAACTGTCTAAATGCTTTTTAAAAGACAAAATTGTACCCGCCTCTACTACTACCACTGGCAGATTGTTCCAGACACTCACCACCCTCTGTATGAAAACATTGCCCCTCTGGACCCTTTTGTATCTCTCCCCTCTCACCTTAATGGAGAGAAGGTTCATGTCACACTATCTGTAACCCCCACGACTTGCCTGGGCTTGCAAAATCTCACTAACTGTCCTGGCTGGAGACAATACACATCTCTTTAACCTGTGCTTGACGCTCTCTCCACTCACATTGTCTGTACCTTTAAGATTTGATTACCTGTAAAGTCTCGCATTCCAACCATTATTTTGTAAATTGAGTTTGTGTCTTTATATGCCCTGTTTGTGAATAGAACTCCCACTCCACCTGATGAAGGGGCAGTGCTCTGAAAGCTTGTGGCGTGAGCTACCAAATAAATCTATTGGACTTTAACCTGGTGTTGTGAGACTTCTTACTGTGTTTACCCCAGTCCAACGCCGGCATCTCCACATTCTGTCATCAAGCCAATTTGACTACCTCACCCTGGATTCTATGAGATTTAACTTTATGCAACAATCTACCATGTGGTACCTTGTCAAAGGCCTTGCTAAAGTCCATGTCGATAACATCAACTGCACTCTCACTCTCCTCACTCTCATTTGTTTAAAAGTCACAAATTCCCCTACACCCAAGGACATCTGCTTTTCAAAATCCCACTAGTTCTTAGTGGTGTATATCTTCAATGTGGTTTACTTTGAGAAAGATATGTGAGCCTGGGAGAAATAGTTCAGTCATTGTGTGAACAATTAATAATGAATATTTATCAATATAAAAAAATACACACACACACCAAGGACTATAATACACTACAATATTTAAGTACACTGATGGCTGTATATACAGAGTATTACATGAAACTGCCACTTTGTTCCCAACTACCTACATTCCCGAACTCTGAGACCCTACCCCCCCACCCCCCCGACCCCCCTTGTTCCTAAACAACATCCAATATTACGTAACTCTCTGAGTTAAATTCAGCAAATAATTACCACGACAGGTTATATGGCCATATTACTCCCCTCCAACCACCCCACCCCTTCAACACCCCCCGCCCTCAGTAGGGCACCCTCTGATGCGCAGTTTGTCGGAGATTCATTCTGGAAAGCCTGCTAAAAAAAGCCGGTGGGATATACTCCAATTTCCCGTTCATTCGGAACTTAGAATCTTTTGGGGAGAATCCTGACCCATATCAGAGAACCTATTGAACCAGAGGAGAGCCCATAGCGTATTAAGGACATGTGCAGAAATACTTTTTCCCCAATCGAGAGTCCCAAAACCCAAAATAAAACCTGAGGAAGTGATACAACCGCCAGAATTCTACCAACCCGCCTGCCACGGGGATCAGAGTGGGCGAGGGGCGGACAATGGGAAGGTCCGTTGACCTTGGGCGGGATTTTCCAGTCTCAGGACTTCCGAGGCCGTAAAGTTCCACCCAACATTTATTGTACGTAAATAATGTGCCAAACAAATCTTGATGCAGTGTGACTTCACATGCTCTTAACAACTGAATGAATCAAATGTTAAAAATGTGCGCCATCCATCAGGACGATTGATAGCTAAAACATCAGGGTCAGAATCCTAACCCAACTGCACAGTGGGAAGAATTCCTCATCCATTCTCAGACTGTATCGATACCTCAATTGGATGTTACATTTTTCTATCTCTTTGCAGATTCCAAAGGACATACCATTTCGGCTCAACACATCCAATCTGGCATCTTTGATTCCCAAGGTACCAATTAAATATTTTGATTTCCACGAGCAGTAATGTAAAATATTTGTGTTTGTATCTATTCAAATTATACTAATGAATATTAACGCTTTTCTGGATGTATGAGTCCTTTCTACAAATCTATACATTACATTTTTCAAATTATTATATATTACAAATATTTTTGCACTCTTTGAAGTTATTTATTCTTCACGTTGTGAAAACAACTGTTTTCTTGCTCATTCCTCCCTCACACTTGGAAAGTTCACAAAAGCTAACGACCTAAAATTATAAACATAGGCAGTACCTCTCACCATCGTTTTCTAATACGCTTTGAAACATCTTTCTTCCATGTTCAGGACTGCACCATAGTTTCACTGGTCACTGTGTAATCCCGAAAACAGCATCATTGACTGCTGGGCTGCAATCAATTCATCAACATTTTGCTTTTGCTATCAAATGATGTTTAATAGCAAAAAAATGACTTTAATTACTGACTGGGCTGAACTACAGGATAGGCTTCAAAGAGACTGACAATAGTATTCTTCAGTGACCTAAACAGCAGTTGTAAAAGTGGTTGAAAATTTACATTACATCATCTTGCAAATTACAAAGCTATCAGAAAGGAGTGCCTGGAAATAGCCCACCAAGGCAAATCAACTTAAATGAATGTGAATGGCCCATCCCCGAAGCTTCTCACAGAAACCCATATGTAATCTGTTGTTACAAACCCCACTGATGCCCAGTGCGAGGACTTCCCAAATCTCAGAAGGGAAATTTGGAACGCTGGTTTTTAACTACTTTTGTGATTTGGAAAATAAATGTTAGAAAAGAGATGAAATCTGGTGAGGAAAAGGGTTCAGTCTTATTGTAAGTTATGGTGGCCCAGTGGTTAACACTGCTGCCTCGCAGTACCAGGGATCTGGGTTCGATTCCAGCCTAGGGTCACTGTCTGTGTGGAGTCTGCACATTCTCCCTGTGTCCGTGTGGATGTCCTCCAGGTGCTCTAATTTCCTCCCAAAGTCCGAAAGATATACTGGTTAGTGCATTGGCCACGCTAAATTCTCCCTCAGCGTAACCAAACAGGCACCGTAGTGTGGCGACGAGGGGATTTTCACAGTAACTTCATTGCAGTGTTAATGTAAGCCTACTTGTGACATTATTAAATAAAAAAAGTAACAAAATGGTTATTAGACTTTAAAACACACAAGAATAAAGGCAACAGTAAAGTACAATATTTTCAATTAAATAAATAATGGTTACCCAGAAACTATAATCCACCCCTACCCTCCCCCAATCTAAATCAAATTTCACTGTGGGCACAGGCAATTGGCTAAAATGCACTTCTGCTTAGTCACCCAAATTTTGGCATTGCCAGAAGTTGCTATGACCATACATTTAACAGGAGTGATTGTATTTAATTGTATGTGACACACTTAGGAATACTTTCAAGGAAGACAGTAAACAGTGAACATACTTTATAATGGCAGTGAATTGGATAGGTTCCAGCCATCACAAGGCTACTTGCCTACTTTGCTTTTCATATCTGGAAATCTCTCCAACTTTTTCCAATCTCTCCTGAGCAGTGACAACCTTCAAATTCGCACCTTAAATATATAAATAGCAATGTCCTGGAATGTCATCACCGTAAACAAAATCTTTACAATCGAAACAAGCAATTAGTGTCTTAGATTTACCCAGCTTATAATCGCTCCGCCAGCATGTTACTTAGCAGTTTGGCTTTGAGCTTATTCACACTTCATAAAAAAGCTCCATGCACTTTTAACCTTTTCACCCAAACAAATCCATATTCCTCTTTCAACAAATTCAAACCTGCAAAGCATTAATCTGTGAAGTAGCTCACCAGCTGACTGCCTCCCACTCCCCACGTCGAATTAGTATTGGGCAGAATTTTAAGGTCTCCTCCTATTGGTGAGAATTTCCTGTCCCCATGAAGTCAATGGACATTTGAAAGGCTCGCCACATTTTACAGCCCCACCCCTGTCACAATGGGACAGTAAAGGTCCACACATTGTGTTTGAAACTTGACCACTGATGATGTAGGAAATCAAACCCTTACAGTTAGGCTCTTTCCCTCATTTGTAATCCCTTGGAGATGGTGAAACAGGTATTTTAAAATGAATCTCGAGAGAAATCTTCCAATTTCTGAAGATATTTTGGGACCAAGATGAATGAAGATTTGAGCCACCGTACGTGGCTCAGGTGTACAAAACCTTTTGTCTGGATAAATGGATTTGCAAAAGGAGAGTTTGTGAACAGCAGGAGTTTACTGTATAAGTTACTATGCGGGTGGGGGGATGGGGGGAGTAGATTTTCTATCGCCATTTTTGGTGAGCAGAATAGCCAGAAAGAGCAACAATCCAATGGCAGTCCTCAAATGGCTTTATGCCGATGGGCTTTTCCATTGACATTGTCTCTGCCCCTGCCAATGACGCAATGGGGTCCCTGCCATGAAAGGGCGGGAACCCTATTAACATACATTTAAATGCCATTAGCAGGCTTTCCCGCTGTACCACTCCCCATGTAAAGAATTCCCCCCTTGCCAGCATGACATCCCGTTGGTGGGTTTACAACAAGCCTTGACCAATGGTCACCACCGGGGGCACACAAGTAAGTACAGCTCCCGGGGCGAGAGAGTTAGGCTTGACGCTGCCCCCTGGAACTTTCCCCATAGGTGTTGGACCCCGGGGGTTTCCTTGTGTCTTGAGGGAGGGGGTTTCTGTATTTGGGGGCAGGATTTTGTTTTTACACATTGGGGCGTCCTTTGAAAATGCTCCCGATCTGTCAGGGGCTAAGGCTGCTAGTGTGCCACCAGCATGGTGTCGTGGGACCCATCTCCAGGATCTTTAATCTCTCCACCAGCCAATGGCGGCCACCTTGACCACCGCAAAACACATCATGGGGGTGGGTAAAGGGTTTGGAAAATCCACCCATTGTTAAAATAAGAGAAAATTCTGCCCTATTTGTATCTCACTTCCTTTCCTGCTTTGGAATGCAGTCCTGAACAAGGGTAAATTCTCAGATTGCCTTACTGGCATTTTTTAGTAAATGGTTGTGTCTCAGATCTGATTTGCTTCCCCTAAGGTATGCTTAACAGCAACCAATCTGAAGACAAAAACCCACCCATCACGCCTTTTGTGAGTCAATCACAGCAAGTTATTATTAATAATTCATTATTTTAGACATACAGAAATGACTCTTTTGCACAAAGATGAAAAACTGTGACCTCAATGTGCAGACTTATGGAGCTGGAACTGTCTGAGAAACATTCAGAAAGGAAACAAGTGCATTAATTTGCTCTTTGCCACTTTCGTTTGAGATGCTGAACAAATAGATATTGCCATAAATTCTACCAATATCAATTTTTAAGCTGGTGTAAGGTGATTTTGGCTCCTTCCAGGTTGCAATGCTGTACCCCAACCTGCTGATGAAAATCGCGATGAGCGCTTCGAAGCAACCAATAGTGAGGCTTGTTCCGGGAAAACTCAGAGCTGATGTGTTTGCTGCAACTGAAGTATTTGCAATCCTTCCGAACAAATCCCTCGCGGAACTATTTGTGCTGGGCATTGTGAGTGTTGTTACCTTTGCTCAATTTTCCTATTAAAAGAAAAATAAATAGCAGTGAAAGATTATAAGAGAAAAATACAGTGGTCAATCAAGCTTTTTATGTATATTCATGTTTGTACAGACCTAGTTTCATTTATGATTTGGACCCCGTTTAAAACCAAAACACGCCAGCTTAGTTTCCTTCTAAGTTTGAGGTATGATATTTATTTCACAGAAAATTATACTATATTTGAAGCAGAAAAATAATTTTAGGGTAGAATAGCAACATTTAAAAAGCATTTGGATAAGTACAAAGGATTAGAGGGACATGGGCCAATCAGGGGCAATTGGGACTAGCTGGGAGGGCACCATGGTCAGCATGGACCAGTTGGGCCAAAGGGCCTGATTAGCTGACCACAATTTTCTTTCAAGCTGCTAGCCATTGTCTGGGGTTGGCATGGTGGCACAGTGGTTAGTACTGCTGCCTCAAAGCACCAGGGGTCCGGTTTCGATTCCAGCCTTGGGTGACTGTCTGTGTGGAGTTTGCACGTTCTCCCCGTGTGTGTGTAGGTTTCCTCCAGGTGCTCCAGTATCCTCCCACAGTTCAAAGGTGTGCAGGTTGCGTGCATTGACCATGCTAAATTGCCCATTAGTGCTCCAAGATGTGTAAATTAGGTGGCTTCGACATGGGAAATGTCCAGGGTTAGGGGGATTGGGCAGAGGGGTGCACCTGGGTGGGGTGCTGTTTCGGAGATTCGGTGCAGACTCGATGAGCCGAATGGTCTCTTTCTGCACTGCAGGGATTCTATCATTCTATGGTCTGGCTTGACCACATCACAATCTACCAGGCCTGACACTCCCCTTCCAAAATAACCCACATCTCTAGGATTTTCCATGATAACAAGAATAGCCTCAGGCTCCTTTTCTCTACCCTTAATTACCTCTTTAATCCTTTTTTCCTGATGTACAGAAGAAATAGTAAACTGTATCAAAATGTTCACAGATAATAACCCCTTCTCACCCTCCTGCCCATCCCTCACCCCACCACCATACAATTTCACAAATGCCAAAAGTGTTTTTTGTTTTGTCAGCATTACTAATATTTAACTTTGCCACAGGAAGTGGTGGCAAATCTGGCCGTCAGGTAAATAGTATGCTTTTGTGATCTCTTAAAATAGGATTGTGAAACCAGTAACAAATGTAGTATATTTTCTATTTACAGATGCCTGTTTACGAGAAAACACCCCAGTTCATTTTACTTCAACAATTTTATTCCAATAAGAGTTGTCTAAAGGTGTAAACTTGTCTGAACTTAATTAAGTCCAGCACTGTAATTGCAACAACGACTTTACAATCTACTTCACTGTTTCCTTCAATCTATTCGATTACTTCAAAGTTGTGGATTTCTGTTTTAAGTCATTTGCAAGACAATTTTAGAAGAGCTTGATCTTGTAATATTCAGCAAGTTTGGCCCATTCCTTGAATAATGAATGTAAGACCATAAGACATTGGAGCAGAAGTGTGCTCCGCCACTCAATGGGATCATGGCTGATCTGATATGGCGATGTGGAGATGCTGGCGTTAGACTGGGGTAAACACAGTAAGAAGTCTCACAATGCCAGGTTAAAGTCCGACAGGTTTATTTGGTAGCAAAAGCCGCTAGCTTTCAGAGCGCTGCCCCTTCGTCAGGTAAGTGAGACCACTTATCTGACGAAGGGGCAGCGCTCCGAAAGCTAGCAGCCTTTGCTGCCAAATAAATCTGTCGGACTTTAACCTGGTGTTGTGAGACTTCTTACTGATATGACGAGCCAGATTTTATGGCTTTGTTCATCCCGAAACAGTAAAGTCCCACCTGAGGTCAATGGATCTGCCAATGCTCCGCCCCTCGCCTGCTCCGATTCCCAGGCCGGGCGGCCAATAAAATTCCAACTTTCCGCTTTCCCTCCTTATCCCCATAACCCTTGATTCCCTGACTGATTAAAAATCTGTCTATCTCAGTCTTGAACATACTTAATGATGCAACCTCTACAGCCCTTTGCGGGGAAAGAATTCCACAGATATATAACCCTCTGAAAGAATAAATTCCTCCTCATCTCTGTCTTAAGTGGACAATCTCTTACTCCTGAGATTATGCCCTCTGGTTCTAGACTTCTAGACTCTCCCTCTCAGTATTTACCTGTCAAGCCCCCTGAGAATCCTATGTGTCTCAATAAGGTCAATAATATGTAAGATCATGGGCGGCACGGTAGCGCAGTGGTTAGCACTGCTGCTTCACAGCTCCAGGGTCCCGGGTTCGATTCCTGGCTCGGGTCACTGTCTGTGTGGAGTTTGCACATTCTCCTCGTGTCTGCGTGGGTTTCCTCCGGGTGCTCCGGTTTCCTCCCACAGTCCAAAGATGTGTGGGTTAGGTTGATTGGCCAGGTTAAAAATTGCCCCTTAGAATCCTAAAATGTGTAGGTTAGAGGGATTAGTGGGTAAAATATGTGGGGGTAGGGCCTGGGTGGGATTGTGGTCGGTGCAGACTCGATGGGCCGAATGGCCTCCTTCTGCACTGTAGGGTTTCTATGATTTCTCTATGATCATAGATATCAGCAAGAACTTTGCTCAGTAAAAAGTGCCTTGGTTCAATACAGAAAAGTAAAGACAGGACGGTTCAAATTGTTTTTCTTGTGAACAGGCATCATATGTTAACATTATTAAAATAAATTGTGTTGATCACAGACAGTCAGCATGTGTGGACAGATCTTCACTTCAGACATGAAACTTTATGGATCAATATCTTTGAACAGGTAAGAATTAAATAAGAAGAACATTTTTATTTCTTTATAAATAGATTCCAGCTTTATTATTTCAGGCTACAAACTACATTATTTTGTTCCATGCAGAAAACAGTAGTGATAATTGACAAATAGCAAGGATTTAGTACTCTATTCCAATTAGTACTTTGCTCCTTTGCCTCAGATAGCGCAACGCATATGTATAAAGCTTCAAAGATCCGTCTGTTTTTGAAGTAAGCTGCACTTCAATTTATCTGTATGAATGGAATCTTCACAGCAAAAATATGTTGGCCGTTTTCACCAGGAGTACAGTGAGAAAGAGGTGATGTTAATTATTCCCACACATTGGAGATCTCAATCACAAGAGAAATCCTCCACAAATCATATTTGTTGAATATAAATTGCTTAAAGTAATAAATGGGGACAACTCGGGGATTGTACTGTTCTGATTCATTCTTGGAATATAGACATTTCTGGCAAGGTTAACATTTATTGCCCATCTCTAGCTGCCCTTGAGAAAATGGTGGTGAGCCACTATCTTGAACTGCTCCCACTGCACTGTTAGGTAGGGCATTCCAATATTTCAACCAAGGAACAATGAAGAACAGCAATATAGATCCAAGTCAGGATGGTGAATCAACTAGTTTGAATCATGATGGAAGAAAGAGGCATATGGAAAGACATGAGGTTACTGATTGTAATAGTTTACTATTCTTCTGATGCTAATGGTCCAAAGCGTCTTAAGATTGCCCCACTGCTGGAATGGTTTTTAATCTATCCCAATTTTCATTTTGGTCGTACCACACAGTACAGTGGAGGATAGCTTGAGTGTGAAAGTGGAACTTGCTCTCTACAGCAGTGGTCACTTTTAACAATGCTGTTGGGTTTGTAAGGAAGAGGAAAAACTGATTATTCCCTCATGTTAGAACATAGAACAGTACAGCACAGAACAGGCCCTTCGGCCCACGATGTTGTGCCGAGCTTTATCTGAAACCAAGATCAAGCTATCCCACTCCCTATCATCCTGGTGTGCTCCATGTGCCTATCCAATAACCGCTTAAATGTTCCTAAAGTGTCTGACTCCACTATTACTGCAGGCAGTCCATTCCACACCCCAACCACTCTCTGCGTAAAGAACCTACCTCTGATATCCTTCCTATATCTCCCACCACGAACCCTATAGTTATGCCCCCTTGTAATAGCTCCATCCACCCGAGGAAATAGTCTTTGAACGTTCACTCTATCTATCCCCTTCATCATTTTATAAACCTCTATTAAGTCTCCCCTCAGCCTCCTCCGCTCCAGAGAGAACAGCCCTAGCTCCCTCAACCTTTCCTTATAAGACCTACCCTCCAAACCAGGCAGCATCCTGGTAAATCTCCTCTGCACTCTTTCCAGCGCTTCCACATTCTTCTTATAGTGAGGTGACCAGAACTGCACACAATATTCCAAATGTGGTCTCACCAAGGTCCTGTACAGTTGCAGCATAACCCCACGGCTCTTAAACTCCAACCCCCTGTTAATAAAAGCTAACACACTATAGGCCTTCTTCACAGCTCTATCCAGCTGAGTGGCAACCTTTAGAGATCTGTGGATATGGACCCCAAGGTTTCTCTGTTCCTCCACAGTCTTCAGAACCCTACCTTTGACCCTGTAATCCACATTTAAATTAGTCCTACCAAAATGAATCACCTCACATTTATCAGGGTTAAACTCCATTTGCCATTTTCCAGCCCAGCTTTGCATCCTATCTATGTCTCTTGATTTTTTTCACCACCTACCATAACCCAGTTCTTAAGGATTGCTTCAGATCAGACAGTATAAACATTATGCTACTGTATCCTTATGGAGTTGTGTGGTAAGGTGTGGTAAGGTATGTGTTATAAAGATAGATTTGTGAGTAAACAATTTAGAATGGTCAGGTTCTATTGTCATGATCTCCATACAACATAAATTACTGTCTACATTCTCCTAGCCCTTCATCAATTCCTGAAGGGAGAAAGTGAGTATGAAACTTATCTCTAGAATGCTGTTAATGCAGCTACAGAAGAGGTGTCCTTGTAGGCAAGTGTTGGACTTTGAATGAGGGCTTTTTTTCCTCAGAAGCCCAGCTGAGATTTGATAGTTTCATCATGTAAAACATCCATAACCAGCCATTCCATCAGTCCCAGTATGATTTGTCAAGGTTTTCCCTTTGTTTGTTGCAATTCATTTGTTTATGTGACTTCTGTGGTTTATCCATATAAAACAGGATAATTAAAAACAACTTTCTAACTTTTAAATCAGCATGCACCTAACTGTGGAAGAATCCAAAGTGGGGGGAATCCCAGTAAGTCTTTTTATTTCTTTTATGTCCATGGACACTTTAAACTGACTGTTAATATTTTACAGTGAAATGTCAAATATTTTTGGGGAATATTGTGTTATTGTACAAGAGTGTGTGTGTGTGTATACATGCATGTGTGTGTGTGTACATGCGTGCATGTGTACATGCGTGCGTGTATGTGCATGTGTGTGGGGTCTGGGAGAGTTGAGAGATGAAAAGGTAAATGTTCTAAATACATACAATTGTAATATGCCATGGTGAAGTGGATCTATAAGTAAATAGATTAAGTGTAAAAATTTGCATTAGAGGAAATTTCAAAGGAGAATAAGGAACATTTATAACTTGCAAAGGTTTTGTAAGGAAACAAGTGAATCTTTTAAATTTTATTTGACTCGTAAAAGGGTGCGGGGGTGGGGGGGAGGCATTTGGAAGGCTTGATTTTCTTTGTTTTTGGTAAAGCTGAGTTCAAAGAGGTGCTGAGGATATTGGAATTCAAGATGAAAGGGATATTTAAGGAGAGATGTTGAGTTGAATTTTGTTGGTTGTGTGAGGAAGAGTGGAAATGAGTATGAAGCCTTTACTGAAGTGACAGCAGTTTTGCCTTGGGAACATTACTGCACTTTGAGTTAAAAATCTGTAAGGGAATGTTCCAAGAAGATGTTTACTTTTGTGTTCTGGCTAAGTGTGCTTTTTTGGCTGTTTTAGCTGTTTAATTTCAATTTTGTGTGTTTAAGTTTTTTTCATTTTTCAGGGCATACATTCCAGGGGATACAATGTTCCAAAACAATAGGTCAAAGGGTAAAGGAGGTGTGGTGCCGTCGTTTATCAAGGAAGGTTTCAGAGCAGTGCTGAGTCGTGATACAAAGGCAGTAGATAGTGATGGAGAATTGGTTTGGGTTGAACCCATGGATAGCAGGGGAAGGAAGACAAGGGTGGGAATAGTCTATAGACCCTCAAAGTGTGACCTCTGAGAGCATAAATGGGGAAATATCAAGGGCATGTTCGAACCTACCCGGGAATGGGCTATTTTAGATTTGGTTTTGTGTAATGAGGGGGGATTAATAAGGGTTCTTGTGGTTAAGGATCTCCGAGGGGATTGAATTCCAGATGGTCCATTATCAGTGTCTTCAACTTATGGTATGAGGAAAGAGTTGTCTAAGGTGAACTGGGTAAACAAGCTAAGATACAGATCAGTAGATGAGCAGCAGCAGCTATTCAAACAGCAAGTCTAAAATGCTCGGCAGGAGTTTATCTCAATCAAAAAGAGGGATTCCATGAGAAAGAGGCAAAATCCGTGATTCACACAGGAGGTCAAGGATAATGTTGAAGTTGGGAGTTGGCGGTAGGGTGTTAGCGTGGATTGGGGATTGGCTATCCGACAGGAAGCAGAGAGTCGGAATAAATGGGTGCTTTTCTGGTTGGCAGATGGTAACCAGTGGCGTGCCGCAGGGATTGGTACTGGGGCCTCAACTATTTACCATTTATATAGATGATCTGGAGGAGGGGACTGAGTGTAGAGTAACAAAGTTTGCAGACGACACAAAGATAAGTGGAAAAGTGAATCGTGTGGAGGGCGTAGAAGGTCTGCAGAGAGATTTGGACAGGCTGAGTGAGTGGGCGAGGATCTGGCAGATGGAGTATAACGTTAACAAATGCGAGGTTATTCACTTTGGAAGAAATAATAGCAAAATGGATTATTATCTAAATGGAAAGAAATTACAACATGCTGCTGTGCAGAGGGACCTGGGGGTCCTTGTGCATGAGACGCAATAACCCAGTCTGCAGGTGCAACCGGTGATCAAGAAGGCAAGTGGGATGTTGGCCTATATCGCAAGGGGGATAGAATATAAAAGCAGAGATGTCTTGCTGCATTTGTACAGGGCACTGGTGAGGCCGCAGCTGGAATACTGTGTGCAGTATTGGTCCCCTTATTTGCGGAAGGATATATTGGCCTTGGAGGGAGTGCAGAGAAGGTTCACCAGGTTGATACCAGAGATGAGGGGTATTGATTATGAGGAGAGACTGAGCAGATTGGGTTTGTATTCGTTGGAATTTAGAAGGCTGAGGGGAGATCTTATAGAGACCTATAAGATAATGAAGGGGCTGGATAGGGTAGAGATGGAGAGATTCTTTCCACTTAGAAAGGAAACTAGAACTAGAGGGCACAGCCTCAAAATAAAGGGGGGTCAGTTTAGGACAGGGTTGAGGAGGAACTGCTTCACTCAGAGGGTGGTGAATCTCTGGAATTCTCTGCCCACTGAAGTGGTGGAGGCTACCTCGTTGAATATGTTTAAATCACGGATAGATGGATTCCTGATTGTTAAGGGAATTAGGGGTTATAGGGATCAGGCGGGTAAGTGGAACTGATCCACTTCAGATCAACCATGATCTTATTGAATGGCGGGGCAGGCTCGAGGGGCTAGATGGCCTACTCCTGCTCCTATTTCTTATGTTCTTATGTTCTTATGAAAAGCAAATATACAAAGTGGCAAGGAATAGTGGTAGCCAAGAGGACTGGGAAGTTTTTAGGATCCAGCTGCAACAGACTAAAAAGCTTATAAAGAGGGAGAATATGAATTTTGAGAAAAAACTTGCATGCAGCATAAAAACGAACAGTACGAGTTTCTATGGATCTATAAATAGGAAGCGGGTGGCTAAGGTAAATGTGGGACTACTACTGAATGAGGCAGGCGGATTGATGGAAGCAAACAAAGAAATGGCAGATATGCTAAATAATGTTTTTGCACCAGTCTTTACTGTGGAAGATACTGCAAATATCAGATGGGCTGACTTCAAAGAACTTACAAAAATCCCAATCACAAGGGATTCAAAAGGCGGACAAGTCGCCAGCACCCAATGAACTACAAGCTAGGGTTTTGATGGAAGTGGTTGCAGTGATAGTGGACCCACTGATTGAAATTTTTTATAACTCGCAACATTCCAGGAAGGTACCAGAAGATTGGAAAACAGCTAATGTGATCCCTTGCTCAAAAAGGGAGAAAGGCAGGCAACTATAGGCCAATTAGTTTAACATCTATTATTGGCAAAATGCTGGAGTCAATAGTCTAAGAGGAAATAGCTATTTCATTTAGGAAAGCTGAATATAATCAAAGCTAGTCAACATGGTTTTATGAAAGGTAAATCATGTTTGACAAATTTGCTTAAATCTTTTGAAGATGCAACAGGGAGAATAGATAGAGGGGTCCTGTAGATGTAGTGTATTTATCTTTCCAAAAGACTTTTGGCAAGATGCCGCATAAGAGGCTGGTGCATAAAATAAAAGCCCATGGAATCAGAGAAAGTATGTTAGCATGGATTTAAAACTGACTGTCATATAGAGTTGGATAAATGGTTCCTTTCAGAGTGGAAAGATGTAACTCGTGAAGTACCGCAGGGCTCAGTTCTTGACCGCAATTGTTCATTATTTACATGATTGACTTGGAGGAAGGAACAGAATGTAAGGTTCCCAAATTTGCCGATGGTACGTAGGTTGGTGGAAGGGCATGTTGTAATGAGGATATTGTGATTCTACAATGGGATATGGATAGATTGGGTGACTGGGCGAAAACCTGGCAAATTGAGTTTAATGTGACGAAGTGTGAGGTCATGCATTTTGATAAGAGGAATCAAAAGGCAGAGTATTATCTAAATGAAGAGAGGCTGCAGGTGAGTGAAGTACAGACGGATCTGGGTTCTAGTGCATGAATCACAAAAGTCCAACAAGTAGTTAAGAAGGTAAACAGATTTTGGCCTTTATTGCAAAGGGATTAGAGTTTTAAAGTAGGGAGGTTTTGTTGCAATTGTACAGGGTGTTGGTGAGGCCTCAACTGGAATACTGCATACAGTTTTGGTCCCCTTACCTTAAAAAGGATATAATAATATTGAAGGCAGTGTAAAGGAGATTCACCAGGCTAATTCCAGGGATGAGGGAGTTGTCCTATCAAGAGAGACTAAATAGTTTGGGTCTGTATTCCTTGGAGTCTAGAAGAGCGAGGCTTGAACTTATTCAAACATATAAGATTCTGAGGGGGCTTGACAGGGTAGATGGTGAGATGTTTTCACTAGTGGCAGAGTCTCAAATAAGGTGACATAGCTACAAGATAAAGGTCCGCTCATTTAAAACTGAGGTGCGTAGAAATGTCTTTTCACAGAGGGTGGTGAATTTCTGGAATTTTCTGCCCTAAAGGGTAGTGGAGGTTGGATCATTAGAAATTGATCATTAGAAATGGAGGTGGTTAAATATTGATCGATCTCGGAATAGAGGGTTAAGGGGAAATGACACAGAAAAGGATTTGAGGCCGGAATGAATCAGCCATGATTGTATTGAATGGTGGGGCAGGCTTGAAGGGCCTGGTGGCCCTCTACTGCTTCTAATTCTTATGTTCTTGTATGAATAAATCTTTTAATTTTTAAAATCCCAAAGGTGTTACTGGAATTCTATGCCTCTGGGACCAGTAGGTTTCTCCTCATTTTCAGCATACATAAAAAAGGATTATGATCAGTAAGACAAGTTTCCCTCTGGGATATGTCTTGCTCAGCAAATTACATCTGCTGTGGCCATAACAAATGTAAATGCTGCAAAGTACAGCTTTTTTGTTTACACAGAAATGTTTACTGTTTAGAGTGACTCCTGATTTTATTACTCATTCTAGAACTGGCAGTTGCTCACTCTTAAGAGCCTAAAAACTTACCACAGACTAAATGTTGTGTAAAATTAATTGTTACTATAATGACATTTGTTATATCAAAGACACAAACAGTGGAAGACATGCTGAATCTTGGGTTACGGACGATGGTGATTCCAAAGATAAATGGTAGGTCTGTCTAAAGATAACAAACTACTGTTTAAACTGCATTTGTACAGTCAAAATGTCACATTACAGTCTCTCTTATTTATTCAAGTGGCCCAATGTCTCTGCTGTCATTTGTTTTTTTTATTCATTCATGGAATGTGGGAATTTATTGCCCATGCATAATTGCCTTTGAGAAGGTGGTGGTGAGAGGCCTTCTAGAATAGCTGCAGTCCATGAGGTGTAGGTGTACCCACAGTGCTTTTAGCAAGGGAGTTCCAGGATTTTGACCCAGTGATAGTGAAGGAACGGCAACATGTTTCCCAAGTCAAGATCGTATGTGGCTTGCTGAGGATCTTGCAGATGGTGGTGTTCCCATACATCTGTTGCCCTTGTCCTTCTAGATGGTAGTGGTCATGGACTTAGAAGATGTTGTCTAAGGAGTACTGGTGATTTCCTGCTGTGCATCTTGTAGATGGTATACACTGCTGCTAATGTGCGTCAGTGATAGAGGGTGTGAATGTTTATGGATGGGATCTCAAACATGTATGGTGTCAACTTTTTGAGCTGCACTCATCCAGGCAGGTGGATATGCGTGCAGAAGCATTAGTAATTATTAGTGAGTAATTTAGATTCAAAATATGAGAGAAATTACTGGATGATGATGCGATATTGTAATGTAAAACACTGTAGGGTTGATCATGTGAAGCTGAGGTTAGTCTGTTGCAAGGAGTTGGGGTAGGGTGGGGTTAAGTCTAAATATTCCACTTTGGACAATGTCAGCAAATGACCTCCTCAGAAACCATCATTTAGGGCGGGATTCTCTGATCTCGTATGTCCCGCCACAGCTGCCAACAAGAACGGAGAATTTGGCACTCAGCTGCAATGGGACTGGAGAATCCCAGTCACAGGTGAGATTGGAGAGGGTTCCCACAGAAATCCTACCCATAGAGACCTTACATGCCACAACGTTGGAAAATGGCTAGGGGATATCTTCAGTCCCATATTAATATTAAAATTGAGCTGCTACCATTTGTTAGGTGGTTGCATTTATTCCCCTTACTTCATAAAATACCATGCAATGTGTAATTGGATCTTGAGTAATTCATTTTGCAAAATTGCCCCTCCAAAATCAGATTATGCAGTTGGAAAAACTATGGCTGACATCTCCAAATTCTTCTCTGCGTACATCCCATTCTGAGAAAATGGCAGCCTTGCAAAGCCTACCACGAGAGACATGGGAAACACTGAACCACTAAATTCCCATCGTATCTTGTGGTTCAGACCCTCAGGGAAATGTGTAGATCACATTAAGACCAATGTCATTATGCAAATAATCCTTCAAGCATTCTTTAACAATTTGTTGGACTGCATGAGGTTTTTTGAACTCCATCCAAAATATTGAAATTGAGAATTTTTCATTTTCCAAGATCCTATTAAATATATGTTATTGTGTTATTATATGTTATTATATGTTATTAAATATATGTTATTGTGACTTTACCAGTGTAATCAATTCAAAAGCGGCTGCTGACCCCAGTATGATTACAACATTGATAAAATAGTTTAGCTTGTAAATGGGACATATATTCAAACTATCTCCTAATGATTAAGGTGTGCCAGTTATTTGCAGAAACTAATTTTAATAGTTTGGCCTCACATTCTGGACATTGTGCTGTGGGACTAATCTTTATATAGGGCTGAACTGAGGGCAAATTACTGTAATGGCTGGGAAATTGGTTGAGTGGCAGGTGACAGAAAGTAGGGATAATAGGTAGGTACTCAAATTGGATGGATGTGACAAGTGGTGTCCCACTGTGATCTGTGTTGGAGCCTTGATCGTTCACATTATTTATTAACAATGGCATAGAAAATCACGTATCTAAATTTGCTGATGACACAAAGTTAGGCAGCATTGTGGACATTGTAGATGATAATGTAAAATTATCAAGATAGACTAGGTGAATGGGCAAAACTGTGGCAGTTAGATTTCAATCGAAGCAAGTGTGAGGTTATTCATTTTGGACTGAAAAATGATATATTAGGGTACTTTCTGGATGGTATAATGTTAAATACAGTAGATGGCCAAACATCTGGGTGTTCAGGTGCACAGATTTTTAAAATGCCACAAATAGAAAATAATGCAGGAAATAATCAAGAAGGCGTATGGAATGCTGGCCTATATATCTAGAGGACTGGAATGTAAGGACACAGAGGTTATGCTGTAGCTATACAGAACCCTGGTTAGACCCCATTTGAAGTACTGTGAGCAGATTTGGGCACCACACCTTAGAAAGGATATATTGGGAGTGCAGTGTAGGTTCAGAATCATAGAAATCATAGAAACCCTACAGTACAGAAGGAGGCCATTCGGCCCATTGAGTCTGCACTGACAACAATCCCACCGAGGCCCTATTCCCATCACCCCACATATTTACCCCGCTAATCCCTCTAACCTACGCATCCCGGGACACTAAGGGGCAATTTAGCATGACTAATCAACCTAACCCGCACATCTTTGGAATGTGGGAGGAAACCGGAGCACCCAGAGGAAACCCACGCAGACACAGGGAGAATGTGCAAACTCCACACTGTCAGTCACCCGAGCCAGGAATTGAAGCCAAGTCCCTGGAGCTGTGAGACAGCAGTGCTAACCACCGTGCCACCGTGCCGCCTACAATGATACCTGGACTTCAGGGATTTAATTATGGAGGCCTGTTTTCTCTTGAATTTAGAAGACTAAGGGGTGATCTGATTGAAGTCTTCAAGATACTAACAGCAAAAGACAGGGTACATAAAGGTAAACTATTTTCACTAGTTGGAGATTCTAGAACTAGGGAACATAGTCTAATAATTAGGGACAGACCATTCAGGAAAGATGTTAGGAAGCACTTCTATACATGAAGGGTGGTAGAGGTTTGTAACTCTCTTCCACAAACAGCAGTTGATGCTAGATCAGTTGCTATCTTTAAATCTGAGATAGGTAAATACTCACTAAGCAAAGATGTTAAGGGATATGGGCAAAGGCCATAGATCAGCCATGATCTATGGCAGCACGGTAGCATAGTGGTTAGCACTGCTGCTTCACAGCTCCAGGGACCTGGGTTCAATTCCCGGCTTAGGTCACTGTCTGTGCGGAGTTTGCACATTCTCCTCGTGTCTGCGTGGGTTTCCTCTGGGTGCTCCAGTTTCCTCCCACATTCCAAAGATGTGCGGGTGAGGTTGATTGGCCATGATTAAAATTGCCCCTTAGTGTCCTGAGATGTGTAGGTTAGAGGGATTAGTGGGTAAAATATGTAGGATATGGGGGTAGGGCCTGGGTGGGATTATGGTCGGTGCAGACTTGATGGGCCGAATGGCCTCTTTCTGTACTGTAGGGTTTCTATGATTCTATGATTTCTATGATCTCATTAAATGGCGGAATAGGCTCAATAGGCTGAATGGCCTACTCTTGTTCCTATGAACTTAAATTCCCAAAAACAGGATGGTTTAGGGTTGTGAGATTTACATTGCTTTTTTTTCACCCAATCCCTATCTGCTCACTTCCAGGTAGAGTAGGAGAAGGGGCTGAAAGCCAACTTTTCCCCAAGAGGCAGGTTGGAACTGTCATTATTATATTGAGACTGCCCTTATAGATTTAACCCTGGCCAGCTGAGTTTCCCAAGTCTCAAGGTATTCAGCAGCTCAAGGGAGAAAGTTAGGTGTTGCTACAATGCTGCTTGTGGGCCTGAAGAGACAGCAGCACCCTCCGGGCTTACTGTTTGGATTGGATCCTCTGATCCCACCAGCCTCACTCCCCCCACATCTCCCAACCCATTCCCACCAAGCATGGCTTCTGCCCTCCCCTCTCAATGGGGGACTAGTACAATGGGGGAAGTGCTCCCAATCATCAAAGGGGTAAATATATCCTTAAAATATCTTTTTTTTTTAAAGCAGTTAACAAATGTGTTTCTCATTCTAAATGTCATCTAGCAAAGCTGAAAAAGGGATTCATCATACCAACATTGGACAAAGTATCGCTGACTGCTCCAGTTCTTAAAATTGAACAGGTAACAGATTCACATTTATAATGTTCTGTGGAAAGAGAAAGTGCTGATTATTCTTTTTTTCTCATTTACTCAAGCAAAAGATTTAATTGTATAAACCAACACAGATGCATAAAAATGTACAGTGGAGTACAGATTAACTTTTTGCCCAGAATTATGCAGTTGTAGTGATGGTGAAACTATTCGCTGTCCCTACAACTGTGAAACTAACAACAACTTCTGGCAAATACACAGAAACAGTTCATCACACAAGTTCAGTCCTGACAGTGATTCCCTGCTCCTCCACTAGGTGCAATATTGACGCCCCACAGATCTTTATGATTACTTAAATTGAAATGAACTGAGACTTTTACACTACGGGTGGGATTTTCCAGCTGCGTTCGCCCCAAAACCGGAAGAATCCCGTCCAAGGTCAATGGACCGTTGCATGGTCCATCCCCCTGCCCGCTACGATTCCTGTGGCGGGTGGGACGGGAAAACTCACACGTATTAGTCTTGATATAAAATCTTTCTAAAGGTTACACCTTGCTAAATGAGGTTTAAGTGAATGTTAATGGCCCACCGAGTCATGACTACCGCTAAATATCCTCTCTAGCTCTGAAAAATTGATTTTATATTTGGGGAATGTTCAATGTTTCCATTACAATAAATGTTTGATATAAAAACATTTTTTTAAATTTTCTTTGGTATTTCAGCTTCTGCTTTATTTCCATGTCTATGCTCCAATCTTTATTTTGCTGCCTGTAAAGTATTTAAATGTGAATGATAGTCAGTGCATTTTACTTCCTGGTTTGCTGTCCCTAAGAATTCTTCACTATGATTGGCTAGTTAGCCTATTTGATGACATCACCATTACTGGATACTAGACATCGCCTAAAGTTCCCACCCACCAGAATCAGATTAATGCTGGGATAGATGGAATCTACTCTACTCCAAATAGGCTGGGGGTGACCTTATAGAAGTCTATAAAATAATGAGGGGCACAGATCAGCTATATAGTCAATATCTTTACCCAAATGTAGGGCAGTCCAAAACTAGGGGGCAAGGTTTAAGGTGAGGCATTTTGGTGGGAATAATGTAGGGAGGAGCTACACGATAAATGGAAGAACCATAAAGGGTGTAGAGACGCAGAGGGACCTGGGTGTGCAAGTCCACAGATCTTTGAAGGTGACGTCACAGGTGGAGAAGGTGGTGAAGAAGGCATATGGCATGCTTGCCTTTATAGGACGGGGCATAGAGTATAAAAGTTGGGGTCTGATGTTGCAGATGTATAGAACGTTGGTTTGGCCACATTTGGAATACTGCGTCCAGTTCTGGTCGCCACACTACCAGAAGGACGTGGAGGCTTTGGAGAGAGTACAGAGGAGGTTTACCAGGATGTTGCCTGGTATGGAGGGGCTTGGTTATGAGGAGAGATTGGGGAAACTGGGGTTGTTCTCCTTGGAAAGACGGAGGATGAGGGGAGCCCTAATAGAGGTGTATAAAATTATGAAAGGCATAGATAGGGTGAACGGTGGGAAGCTTTTCCCCGGGTCGGTGGTGACATTCACGAGGGGTCATAGGTTCAAGGTGAAGGGGGGGAGGTTTAACACAGATATCAGAAGGACATATTTTACACAGAGGGTCGTGGGGGCCTGGAATGTGTTGCCGGGCAAGGTGGTGGAGGCGGACACACTGGGAACGTTTAAGACTTATCTAGACAGCTATATGAACGGAGTGGGAATGGAGGGATACAAAAGAGTGGTCTAGTTTGGACCAGGGAGCGGCGCGGGCTAATTGTTCTTTGTTTCTCGTTTCAAGGCTTCATTCTATGATCATCTTGCTGGTGCCAGTACAGAGCGAGACTGCGGATAGTTGGGAACCTGTCTCGGGGGCAGGGAATTCAGATGGTGTTCGTAAAGCAGAAGTGGAAATGAATAGGGTTGGGAAGCGTTTTCTGATCAGGGCCAGTGTGATCTCCTGGACTCGTTTCGATCGCCTCAGGGGGTCGGAGAGGAATTTCCCAGATTTTTTTTTCCCCATATTGGCCCTGGGGTTTTCACTCTGGGTTTTCGCCTCTCCCTGGAGATCACATGGTCTGGATTGGGGGGGTGGGGGTGAGTTAATAGGTTGTGATGAACAAAGCATCGTAGCTGTGAGGGACAGCTCGGTGGATAGGATATTAGGATGTAGATAGGCTGGAAAATTGGGCGGGGATCCTGGATTCAGGATTCAATCCTGGACCGGGGAGCGGCGCGGGCTTGGAGGGCCGAAGGGCCTGTTCCTGTGCTGTATTGTTCTTTGTTCTTTGTGAGAGGGGAGAGATACAAAAGTGTCCAGAGGGACAATTTTTTCACACAGAGGGTGGTGAGTGTCTGGAACAAGCTGCCAGAGGTAGTTGTAGAGGCGGGTACAATTCTGTCTTTTAAAAAACATTTGGACAGTTACATGAGTAAGATAGTTATAGAGGGATATGGCCAAATGCGGGCAATTGGGATTAGTTTAGGGGTCTAATAAAAAAGGGTGTCATGGACAAGTTGGGTCGAAGGGTCTGTTTCCATGCTGTAAACCTCTGTGACTCTATGAATGAATATAGATCAGTAGATCTTTGAGGGTTGCTTTCTTCAAGATCAGAAGTGCCTTCATGTTGTCACTAACTGGGCTTTTAGAGCAACAACAGCCTCATTTATATAGTGCATTAAATGTAGAACAACATTTCAAGGCATTTAGCAAGAGTGATATAAACAGAAAACGTTTTTGACATATTTTGACACTGAGGCATAAAAGGAGAAATCAGGAAAGATGATGATAAAGCTTGATCATTGAGATTATTTTTTAGCAGCATCTGAGGAGAGAGAATTACTTTTTCTGGACACAATATTGGATGTCCGAGAAGCAGTGTGACAAAGCAGAGAGGGTTGATAGGATCCAAAGAGTGGGTGATGTGATAGAGCTGA
>NC_135820.1:28819332-28896848 GCF_964213995.1 Mustelus asterias | reverse complement strand
AAGGGGGTGTGACTGATCATCCCCGGAGTGGGGGGGGAGGGGGGGGGGGGGGAGAGAGAGGGTGTGACGTATCATCCTCTGGGGGGGGTGGGTGGGGAGGGAGGGGGCGACGTTGCCACTCTGCAGCCGATCGGTGGGGAAGGAGGGGGCAGGGAGTTCCGCTGCTACTCTGGCGGCCGATCCCTCCTCCCCACCGGAGCCCCCCCCCCACAGAGGATGATACGTCACACCCCCTCCCCTCCCACCCCCCCCCCCCCCCCCCCCCCCCACAGAGGATGATATGTCACACCCCATCTCCTCCCACCACCCCCCCACCCCCCCAGATGGTCTGTGTCAGAGAGCCGCTCTCTCTGCTTTTTTCTCCCCGCCCGGGCACGCTGCTTCAGATTTTTTTTGAACTGCGCATGCGCAGTTCAGAGCTCCGATCGTTCCGGCAGCGCTAAGCCCCGCCCATAGCGCGAATCGGACTGGAGCCGGCAAAACGCGTATGGGAGCGCTGGAAAGCGGATTCGAGGCTCGGATCTATTTGACGCCCAGATTCGGCACTTAGACTCAAAATGGTAAAATCAGGCCCAAAGAAGCAGACAATTTAAATAGAAAACAGGCTAAAAAACAGAGCAGTGTAATACAGGCCTGCTGAGACAACATAATGTACTTGTTGGGCGAAATAAAGTCTTGCATATTGGGATTGCAAGAGGACAAATGGAAAATGTCAGCACAGGGATAGTGTGAAGGAACAGCAACATGAATGATTCCATGTACAGGGTGGGGGTGTCTTAAGAAGTCTTGCTAAAACTATGCAAGGCACTAGTTAGACCACACCTGGATTACTGCGAACAGTTTTGGTCCTCTTATCTAAGGAAAGGTATACTAGCATTGCAGGCAGTCCAGAGAAGGTTTACTAAGTTGATCCCAGTTATGGAGGGATTTTCTTATGAGGAGAGGTTGAGTAACTTGGGCCTATACTCATTGGCGTTTAGAAGAATGAGAGGCGACCTTATTGAGACATATAGAGTTCTCAGGAAGCTTGAGAGGGTAGATGCCAAGAGGTTATTTTCCATGTGAAGAGCCTAGGACCAGAGGACTCAATCTCAGAGTAAGGGGTCACCCATTAAGACAAGAGCTGAGGAGGAATTTCTTCTCTCAGAGGGTAGTGAATCTGTAGAATTCTTTACCGCAGAGGGCTATAGTGGCTGGGTCATTAAGCACGTTCAAGGCTGAGGTGGACAGACTTCTAATCAGTAAGGGAATCAAGGGTTATGGGGAAAGTGGAGTTTAGGATTATCATATCAGATCAGTCAAGATCTCATCGAATGGTGGAGCAGACTAGATAGGCCAAATGGCACAATTGTGCTCCTATGCCTTATGATCTTATGGTTCAAGGAGCATGAGTTATAAAAAATGGTTATAAAATTCAATTTCTGATGCCTAAAGACATCTCACTATAGTACATGAAAAATTAAATGGCGTAGTTAAGATAAATCCTCAATATTACTTTTAAATAAGGCAGGACAGCAGTACAGGAGATCATAAATATTAACGATTGAAAAATAAAGTTAGATAAAAGACCAGAAGGAATTTCTCAATTCAAAAGTGATAAAAGGCTCAGAATAATCTCTTAGGCATTTTTTTAGGAACACTCAAAACAGCATTATCTCCATGGAATGATTCAGCACACCAGGAGGCCATTCAGCCCAGCATGTCCTGTCGGCTCTGTGAAAGAGTTAACCAATTAGTCTCACTCTCTTCCCCTTTCCTCATGGCCCTGCCAAATGTTTATTTATCCAAATTCATGTTGAAAATTATTATTGCATCTGTTTCCATCATCTTGGAAAAGTGTGGGGTTATACACTTTGGTAGGAAAAATAAAATAAGGAGATTTTCTTTTTAAATAGTGAGAAAATAGGGGGACCTGAATGCCTCACATGTACTTGAATCACAGAAAGTTAACATGTATGCGCAGCAAACAATTAAACATTGAAAAGGTATTTTTTGTTACAAAGTGATTGGAGTATAATAGTAAAGTCATTGCCACCATTATGGAGATCATGCCTGGAGATGTGGATGGTTTTGGTTTTGTTACTTCAAGAGAGACATTGTTCTTTTAGATTCTAGAGGGAGTGTAATTTAATTTTAGTGTAACTTTGTGCCAGACTGTCCTTTGGGGAATAGTGGTGGAAGGATCCCCAAGCTAATTATCAGCCTATTGAACATCTCCAGGCATGATCTCCATAATGGTGGCAATGACTTTACTATTATATTCCAATCCCTTTGTAACAAAAAATACCTTTTCAATGTTTAATTGTTCCATGGTCAAAGAGTCCTGACATTGGACTTGAAGGTAGTCATGATGTGGAGATGCCGGCGTTGGACTGGGGTAAGCACAGTAAGAAGTCTCACAACACCAGGTTAAAGTCCAACAGGTTTATTTGGAAGCAAATACCATAAGCTTTCGGAGCACAGCTACTTCGTCAGATGGGGTGGAAATTGGAAATGTGCACATTTCCACCCCATCTGACGAAGGAGCTGTGAATCATAGAATCATAGAAACCCTACAGTGCAGAAAGAGGCCATCTGGCCCATCGAGTCTGTACCGACCACAATCCCACCCAGGCCCTACCCCCATATCCCTACATATTTACCCGCTAATCCCTCTAACCTACGCATCTCAGGACACTAAGGAGCAATTTTAGCATGGCCAATCAACCTAACCTGCTCATCTTTGGACTGTGCTCCGAAAGCTTATGGTATTTGCTACCAAATAAACCTGTTGGACTTTAACCTGGTGTTGTGAGACTTCTTATTGGACTTGAACCCAGAGCTTCTGGTCCAGAGGTAAAGGCGCTATCACTCCACCACAAGACCTCTTATAGGAAATGCAATGAAGGTTCACTAGACTGATTCCTGCAATAAGATTATCCTATGAGGAGAAATGGTGTAGATTATGCCTTTATTCACAAGAGTTTAAATAAATGAGAGTGATCCAATTTAAAATGATCAAACTTTAAAATATAAAATTCACTTATCTGTTGAAGTGACAAGTGAATCCATCACCAAAATTATGGAGGGGCTGGAAACAACAGAAGCTGAGAACATATTTTCCCTGACTGTGGAATCCAGAACATGGGATGTCACTGACTCAGAATAAGGTATCTAAAATGAGGAGATGTTTCTCATTCAGAGGATAGTGAACCTTTGAAATTCTCTACCTTAGACAACTGTGGATGTTCAGTCATTGAGTATATCTAAAACAGAGATCGATAGAGCTTTTGATACTGAAAGAATTAAGGGATACAGGAAGGTGGAATCAAGTTAGAATATCAGCCATTATCTTACTGAATGACCGAACAGGATTCAAGGGCAAATGGCCTACTCCTGCTCCTATTCATTGCGTTTTTATGTTTGTATTCTTTCAGCCATTTGAGATCCCAACACCTCACTGTGAAAAGAAATTTCTTTCTGTCACATAACTAAAGCCCCTCATTCTTGAAATAGTTCTCATCATTCTCCTCTGCAAGACCTTGTATGACACCCTAGGTCAAGAGATTTTGAATAAGGAGTGAGCTTGTCTGGGCTGCAGGCTTGCTGTTCAGCTGCGAGTCTGTGCACACCTCCAAGGGGAGTGGACAGGAACATGTTGCTGAGGAATGGAAAGCTGTATGGCAAGAAGAGCACTGCCCCCCCCAGCACATGAGCTCCATGGGCTGGGGCAGCAGGGAATAAGAGGCATCAGTGGCACTGCGGGCAGGAGGGGAAGGATACTGTCAGTGACAGAGGAGAGAGGGCAAACATGCCAGCAAGAAATTAAAACAGTGATGGGAAACCGACGCTAGCAAGTGGGCCGTATCAGTAGCCCTCCTTCATCTCAGTGGACCGCAAGATTGAAATCAAGCTTGTTCACTAATCATGACCTGTGAACAAGATTAAAAACATTTAATACATGCCAAATATTTCATAACAAGTTTAAGAAATTGCTTAACAATTCATATGTAGTAATAGAGCTGTCATCAACTTTAAATGGTAGAAACAAGCAAAGATAGAAGCACGGAAGTTCTTTCCACTGGCAGGTGAAATCAGAACAAGGGGCATAGCCTCAAAATAAGGGGGAGCAGATTTAGGACTGAGTTGAGAGGAACTTCTTCACCTAAAGGGTTGTGAATCTGAGGAATTTCCTGCCCAGTGAAGCAGTTGAGGCTACCTCGTTGAATGTTTTTAAGGCAAAGATAGATAATGTTTGAACAGTAAAAGAATTAAGAGTTATGGTGAGCGGGCGGGTAAGTGGAGCTGAGTTCACGAAAAAATCAGCCGTGATTTTATTGAATGGCGGAGCAGGGTCGAGGGGCCAAATGGCCTACTCCTGCTCCTAGTTCTTATGTAAAAGAAATATTTATGTTTTGATTAGACACAGAGGGAGTGCACAACTCTCACAGTCATACTGTGTGTAATTAGCATGTACTTCACTCTACCTACCCTTGCTCTACATGATTGTCATTTTAGTCATATCAGTAGGAAAAAGACTGCAGATGGAAATCGGTGGAATGTGCCAAATCTGCATGTGGGCAATGGTCAGCAAAATATCCAGTAGGCCGCACTCAGAACCTTGATGGGCCGCATGTAACCACCACCCCCTCTCCCCGGGTCACCACTGAATTAAAGGATGATGCTAAGTACAGAGGGAGAGCAGTTTAAGTTTAAACAGAGAAAGAGTAAATTGCCAGAATGAAATATGGTGGAATAGTGCCAGCATGAACTACAGAGGATTGTGACAACATTTAACCTGAATAATTGCACAGTACAGTAGCAAGAACTCATTTGAAAAGAGGGAATTTGATGTTTTTGATTACTACTGAAGGGGCCAGAACAATATACAACATGTCAAGAATTTTAATGCAACTGGATGCCATTATAATAAATGGATGTATATGAAGCACAAAAGATGCAGGGTTGGATGGAAGATGTCCGAGTTTATTAATGTGAAAGCAGGCTGAGAGGTTCAAGGGGAATTAATAGAAAATCAAAATGTGCTAGAAATAGGAAAGTGATTTCAGGTCAAGTCAGATACATCAATACAATAAAAGGCCAATTAACTTGTGCACAATCCAGCTTCTTCCACTATGCAGTGAGGTAGAAAATGCATTTCAATACAATTCACTGAGCGTGAGATATAAGTTAAAAGTTCCAAGGTGTAAGAGTAAGAAAGTCCTGTGGGGGACTAGGCATGTGCAAAAAATGTTTGTGTCAAAATTACCACTTTTGTCCGTACATAACATGACTTGTGGAGAAAGTCCCACTGGATGGCTGAACAAAGGATTCAACGTCAAATCCCATTAAAAGCATTCTTCTGCACACTCTCATCCTGAAATGAACTGACAGCCAGATCTCAGGAGACGGACCATAAGCAGTGGAACGGAATGGTTCACAAGCTACAGGAAAATACTTATAGCACAAAAATTTAGGGATTTTGTGTTTTAATCCAATAACAATTCATCTTAAACACTATAGCATAGTAAACAAAATGCTTGAAAAGGCAAACCACTGTTCCAATTATAAAACACAAGCAAGTCAGAACTACCCTTTTGTGTTCAATGATAATTTTAATTTCAATGATAATAGTGACTGTGCCATGCAGCATTAACTTCTTCAACTTTTCATTTGAGGACATCTTTAAACTTATTAGAGGGTCACTTACCACCCATTAAAGATGAGGAAATGGGTTAGCTTCTTTTAAAAGAACTTCATCAGAAAGAGCTCTAGCAGGTAGTTATGGTAAACAAATTTGATTTTTGCTTTGCTATATTTGTGATAAATTTGTGAATATTTGTTGAAGGACCGACCCTCCCCACCCCTTTAGCATTGAGGACGCCATTTTCTCGGAGTAGAGAAGTAACACTTGTTGAGTAATCATTATTTATTAGTCACAATTAAGGCTTACATTAACACTGCAATGAAGTTGCTGTGAAATTCCTCAAGTCGCCACAGTCCGGCGCCTTTTCGGGTCAATGCACCTAACTAGCAGATCTTTCAGAATGTGGTCGGAAAATGGAGCACCCGGAAGAAACCCATGCAGACACGGGGAGAACGTGAAAACGCCACACAGACAGTGACCCAAGCCGGGAATCGAACCCAGGTCGCTGGCGCTGTGAGACGGCAGTGCTAACCACTGTGCCACCGTGCCGCCCAACTAATTATTTATATGGCTGTGGCAATTGTCCCTTTAAGGATCAATCTGCATGATAAAGATCATATGACCTGGGGAACCAATCGAGGAGAAGAATGGGGATCTCTCTGGGTTTGGGTTTCTGTTACAGAACAACCTTGGGAGCTGGCTGCAGCCATGAGGCTGCAAGTCCCTGTATAGGCTTTACCTGCAAATAAAGGTGCTGTTGTTTTTCCCTTAAGTGGTGAACAAGAATTATTACATTGGCAGCGGGGGTAAAAGTTAGCCTCGAACTGTGAGTATACAGTTTCTGTTGAAGTTGAGACAAAAATGTTCCTATATGAATGGATAGATCCTTTTGATGCATCTGTGGAGGATTGGACACAACACATGGAGCATTTGGGCAATTATTTTCCGGCTTGCAGAATAGAGGAGGAGGGGGTAAAAAAGGCAATCCTCCTGAGTGTGTGTGGGACCTAGGCTTAAAATTTGATTCACAGTCTCATAACCCCGAGTGCCTAACTCCAGGTCATTAAGTGGGATTGTTAAATTGGTAAAGTCACATTTTCATCCAAATCTATCAGTCATATGGCAAAAATGTAAGTTTAATTCAAGGGAAGAGCCCCAGGGAAACTATTGCTATATATTCCATCAAATTGAAGCAAATCTCAGAGCACTACAACTTTGGAACCACTTTGAATGACATGCTGCAGGACAAATTAGTCTGCGGGTTGAATAATGAGGTTATAGAACATAGAACATAGAACAGTACAGCACAGAACAGGCCCTTTGGCCCACGATGTTGTGCCGAGCTTTATCTGAAACCAAGATCAAGCTATCCCACTCCCTATCATCCTGGTGTGCTCCATGTGCCTATCCAATAACCGCTTAAATGTTCCTAAAGTGTCTGACTCCACTATCACTGCAGGCAGTCCATTCCACACCCCAACCACTCTCTGCATAAAGAACCTACCTCTGATATCCTTCCTATATCTCCCACCACGAACCCTATAGTTATGCCCCCTTGTAATAGCTCCATCCACCCGAGGAAATAGTCTTTGAACGTTCACTCTATCTATCCCCTTCATCATTTTATAAACCTCTATTAAGTCTCCCCTCAGCCTCCTCCGCTCCAGAGAGAACAGCCCTAGCTCCCTCAACCTTTCCTCATAAGACCTACCCTCCAAACCAGGCAGCATCCTGGTAAATCTCCTCTGCACTCTTTCCAGCGCTTCCACATCCTTCTTATAGTGAGGTGACCAGAACTGCACACAATATTCCAAATGTGGTCTCACCAAGGTCCTGTACAGTTGCAGCATAACCCCACGGCTCTTAAACTCCAACCCCCTGTTAATAAAAGCTAACACACTATAGGCCTTCTTCACAGCTCTATCCACTTTAGAGATCTGTGGATATGGACCCCAAGATCTCTCTGTTCCTCCACAGTCTTCAGAACCCTACCTTTGACCCTGTAATCCACATTTAAATTAGTCCTACCAAAATGAATCACCTCACATTTATCAGGGTTAAACTCCATTTGCCATTTTTCAGCCCAGCTTTGCATCCTATCTATGTCTCTTTGCAGCCTACAACAGCCCTCCACCTCATCCACTACTCCACCAATCTTGGTGTCATCAGCAAATTTACTGATCCACCCTTCAGCCCCCTCCTCTAAGTCATTAATAAAAATCACAAAGAGCAGAGGACCAAGCACTGATCCCTGTGGCACTCCGCTAGCAACCTGCCTCCAATCCGAAAATTTTCCATCCACCACCACCCTCTGTCTTCGATCAGACAGCCAGTTACCTATCCAATTGGCCAACTTTCCCTCTATCCCACACCTCCTCACTTTCATCATAAGCCGACCATGGGGGACCTTATCAAACACCTTACTAAAATCCATGTATATGACATCAACTGCCCTACCTTCATCAACACACTTAGTTACCTCCTCAAAAAATTCAATCAAATTTGTGAGGCACAACTTGCCCTTCACGAATCCGTGCTGACTATCCCGCATTAATCCGCATCTTTCTAAATGGTCATAAAACCCATTCCTAAGGACCTTTTCCATCAATTTACCAACCACCGAAGTAAGACTAACCGGTCTATAATTACCAGGGTCATTTCTATTCCCTTTCTTAAACAGAGGAACAACATTTGCCATTCTCCAGTCCTCTGGCACCATCCCCGTGGACAGCGAGGACCCAAAGATCAAAGCCAAAGGCTCTGCAATCTCATTCCTTGCCTCCCAAAGAATCCTAGGATACATTTCAACAGGCCCAGGGGACTTATTGACCTTCAGTTTATTCAAAACTGCCAGGACATCCTCCCTCCGAACATCTATTTCCTCCAGCCTATTAGCCTATAACACCTTCTCTTCCTCAAAAACATGGCCCCTCTCCTTGGTGAACACTGAAGAAAAGTATTCATTCATCACCTCACCTATCTCTACTGACTCCATACACAAGTTCCCACTACTGTCTTTGACCAGCCCTAACCTCACCCTGGTCATTCTTTTATTCCTCACATAAGAGTAAAAAGCCTTGGGGTTTTCCTTGATCCGACCCGCCAAGGACTTCTCATGTCCCCTCCTAGCTCTCCTAAGCCCCTTTTTCAGCTCATTCCTTGCTAACTTGTAACCCTCAATTGAGCCATCTGAACCTTGTTTCCTCATCCCTACATAAGCTTCCCTCTTCCTTTTCACAAGACATTCCACCTCTTTCGTGAACCACGGTTCCCTCACTCGGCCATTTCCTCCCTGCCTGACAGGGACATACCTATCAAGGACACCCAGTATTTGTTCCTTGAAAAAGTTCCACTTTTCATTAGTTCCTTTCCCTGACAGTTTCTGTTCCCAACTTATGCCTCCTAATTCTTACCTAATCGCATCATAATTACCTTTCCCCCAGTTGTAAACCTTGCCCTGCCATACGGCCCTATCCCTCTCCATTGCAATAACAAAAGACACCGAATTGTGGTCACTATCTCCAAAGTGCTCTCCCACAACCAAATCTAACACTTGGCCCGGTTCATTTCCCAGTACCAAATCCAATGTGGCCTCACCTCTTGTCGGCCTATCCACATATTGTGTCAGGAAACCCTCCTGCACACACTGCACAAAAACCGCCCCATCCGAACTATTTGACCTACAAAGGTTCCAATCAATATTTGGAAAGTTAAAGGTTATTCAATGGAAGTTACTAGCAGAGGCAGATACAAATTTTATGTGAGAGTTGGAGATAGCGCTGGCAATGGATAGTGGTGAAAAGGGTGTGCAAGAGTTACAAAGCATGCAAAATGACAGCATTCACCAGTTTGGGGAAGAAGCCTGCAGTCAGCAGTGGTGCCAAAAATGAAAATGTAGTAGTGAGTGAGAAGTGAATTCAGCTACAAATAAAAGAAGAAGATTTAGAAGAGGAAATCAATTGGCAAAGATTGAAGCAGAATGTTACCATTATGGAGGTAAATACTCTCCTGAATCCTGCAGGTATAAAGAGGCTGAATGTTTCTCTGTCATAGGAAAGGCCATTTAAGGCATCGGTGCTTAAGTAAGTCAAGTTTACCCAGTAGCCGATTAAGTAGTGTCACAAATATATCATGTGGAAGAAGCCAGCATCAACAATTTACTCCCTGTTTAAGCGAACAAGATAGTCCCTATTACTGTAAGGCTCCTGGTAAATGGAAAACCTCTTAAGATGGGAGTAGATACCGGATCTATGTGAATCCAGAGGCAACCCACTGACATTTCAGGAGAAGACCAGTACCATATGCTTTATTTAAAAAGGTGGATATTCTTTTTGAATTGAAGAGATTGGAAGAATTGGGCACTATCCCATCCGTTCAGTTTGCAGAATGGGCAGCACCCATTGACTGTCCACATTTGTGGGGACTACAAGTTAACAGTTAATCAGACTGTCAAACTGGATAAGTATTCAATCCCGAAGATTGAAGTCGTATATGCCATGCTGGCTGGAGGTCAATGTTATACAAAACTGGATATGAGTCACGCACATCAGCAACATGACTTGGACGAAAATCTCGAGGTTATGTCACGATAAAAATATACAGAAAATAAATGGATATTAGAGAGAGCCATGGGGGGTGGAGGGAGACAGTTTAACCTGCTGAAATAATTTATTAATGGAACAGTAACAGCCTTAACATGGGGTCTGTACTTACTGTCCCATTAATAACACTTTTACAGAGTCTTTCTGCTAATTGGCTGAAAGCCATACTTATTTCTGCTGGTAGGTTCTTTTTAATATGCAAATCGTAGTTGTATGACACATACAACACCCAGTTAACAGTTGAGAACAAAACTGTTCAAAGCCTGTATCGTGCAATGGAGCCCAAGAACCCCAAACACACAAGCTTTAAATTATTTATCTGCTCTTACCGGCGTGGCACAAAAACAGTCTGGGCCCTGGCACCGCCAGTTTCCTCACCCACCCAACATAATCATGACCAGTCCATGACTTAGCCTGGACCTACCTTGCTGCCAACTGTATCACACCATCCTGAATCCCGCAAAACATATCAGGATTGCTGCTGAAGGTGGTCTGATTTGAAAATAGGTTCTCAAAATGACTGCCACCACATCTGTCGGATCAATGGGGTGGCCAATCAGTCATCCAAAGTTAGAATCAATTCCCATAATTCTGTGCAGTTGTTTAGTTCATAAAGCTGACTCAAATGTTGAAATTTTTTACTTAACAGCAATCCTGATGGTGAAATTTATTCAAAGCTGGAGACAATAATTAATAATGTCTCTTAGAGTTCTTGCTTCCAGTTTTCCTCTGCCTGTGCCTTGTGCTGACCCAAGTAGAATTAATGACTTTGATATAAGCTAGAAAGGCTGAAAGAGCTCAACCCAAACAAAAGAAATCTTAGTGAAAGTCAGTATTTATCGCAGAGACCTGATGAGATATGGATGGAGATTTATACGGCATTGTAGGTCATTGTGACAGAGCCATGAATATTGGTTGCGAATATGTGAAATTGATGGTCACAATCAGAGCAGATGGTGCATCATGCCTACTCCACAGTCAATATGACTAGAGAATCAAGGTTAGAAGATTCTACCCCCCAATAACCAGATAATCTCCTTGGAGAAGCAAATTAAACAGAGAGAAAAGCAA
The DNA here is from genome assembly GCF_964213995.1 of Mustelus asterias. Lineage (NCBI taxonomy): Eukaryota > Metazoa > Chordata > Chondrichthyes > Carcharhiniformes > Triakidae > Mustelus > Mustelus asterias. The sequence goes on along the minus strand of NC_135820.1, from coordinate 28,885,550 downwards.
GGTGACCAGTCCAGGAAATCAGTTGGACAATGCATTCATCATCTATTTATCCACCACCAGTCCTGCAAGTCTCTGAGATCTTTGCAGCCTCTAATTCTAATTTCTTGCACATCCCAATTTTTATTATTGCAACATTAGTTGCCATACCTTCAGCTGCCTAGGTCCGAAGCTCTGAAATGTCCTTACTAAAACCTTAAGCATTTCCAACTTTTTTCCGATATGATACTTTGTAAAACCTGCATCTATGACTAAACTAATGATAGTTGGCTCTAATATCTCCACATTTGGTTTGGTGTCTAATTTTGTTTGCTAACAATTCTATGCCTTGCTTTGGGCCACTTTCATGTTGCTTCTATGTTTTAGTGATGATGATGGAATTAGTATGCTCCAGGACTTCCAAATTTGGTGACCTCATAGAATCATAGAAACCCTACAGTGCAGAAGGAGGCCATTCGGCCCATCGAGTCTGCACCGACCACAATCCCACCCAGGCCCTACCCCCACATATTTACCCGCTAATCCCTCCAACCTACGCATCTCAGGACTCTAAGGGGCAATTTTTAACCTGGCCAATCAACCTAACCCACACATCTTTGGACTGTGGGAGGAAACCGGAGCACCCGGAGGAAACCCACGCAGACACGAGGAGAATGTGCAAACTCCACACAGACAGTGACCCGAGCCGGGAATCGAACCCAGGACCCTGGAGCTGTGAAGCAGCAGTGCTAACCACTGTGCTACCGTGCCGCCTTGTCCTGTCAAGAGATGTTTAGGACGCAGCTGAAATAGCGACGATTGCGACTATTGAGACTTTTCTCCTGCCTGGTATTTGTTGTCCTGGTCTCACCAACATACAGGAGTGTGCCGAGGACACAGGCTTGGTAGACTGACAGTTTGGTGTTTCCAGTCAGGTTGCTGTTGTTAATTCTCTCCTCAGTTTGGACATAAGAGCTGCAATTTTTGTGATGCATGTGTTGATTTCAGCATCAAATATCAGATTACTGGAGATTGTGGAGCTTAGATATGTGAAGCGATCAACAGCCCCCAGGGTCACATTGTCAATGCTGAGAGACAAGCAGTGATATGGAAACATCCTGGAACATGACAATGTCTTCCTCATGCTGATGGTCAAATCAAGCGCTTTACTGGTGTGAGAGAGTCTATCCATTTGCCACTGAAGTGTTCCTTGATATTGAATGCTCGTATGGCATTGTCAATGGACAACTCTCTGATGAGGAGTTGGCACACCTTTGTCTTGTTATTAAACGGGCAAAGCCAAACGACTTTCTGTCAGTTCTGATGTCTATGGGCACTCCTCTGTAGATAACCTGAAGGCAAAGAATGCCAGATCACAATCCTGTTTGACCCCACTGCTGATCTTTGATGTTGCCCCATCATAGCTGACCTTAAAAATCATGTTATCATGAAAAGAGGAGATTGCATTGAGCAGCTTTGGCAAGCAGCCAATTTTTTCCAGCAGCTTAAACAGACCACCTCTGCTCACATGGTCAAGTGCATTGGTGAGGTTGGTGAAGGTCACATATGTTGTGGTCTTTTTGTTCACGGCATTTCTCTTACAGCTGCTGGACTGAGAAGATCATTTCAGTTGGGGATTTTCCAAATCTGAAACTGCACTGGGATTCGGGGTAGTAGCATCCTAAAGACAGATGCAGAAAATGACTTTAAACTTTACAACGTGACTAGGATAAAAGAACACAGATTCGAACCAGAATTGAAGGGTTGAATTTTCCAGGTCGCGATCTCTACATTGGCCTCGGTTCCAGGTCAGAAAGCCAGAATTGGACATGATGAGATTTGAGTCACAATTTTCCTGGAGAATTAAGAAGCTGCATCTGGGATACCCATCGATTGAGGATAGCTGACAGCAGCATAGAGGCAAGTGACCCTAAAGGATGGCTTTCAGCGATGTTGGACCAGCAAACCCCAGGAGAGGTGGACTCGGTTGAAAATCTCAGCGACACCTCAAAATTCCATTGTTCTTTTTGGCAATGGGAAAAAATCATAAATAACGCGGCTGCCGGTTCATCAGCGAGGAAGGGGAGCCTCTCCTCAGGATGGCTTGTAGCAGTACCTGTGGCCATCGTATCCCATTGGCTGGCATGATTGAGTGGAGCTGCCGATTCCCCCTGACATGTTGCCAGGACATCACTTTTGGTTAATTGCCAGGCTCTGGCCTCAACAGGAGGGCCCAAACCACCATTGGGAAGGTCCTGGTGACACCATCAATTTTCTCCCATTTGACCTATCAATCAATCTAACTGGTCACCTGCCTCTACCGGTTAGACCCCACCTCCAACAAGACTGTTAGGCGACATGAACATATTGGGTCTGCTACCCGACGTGCTATTTCCCATCTTTTCTCACAGTTCCACCTCCAAACCTGCCTCTGTCTGCCTGGGAAAAAGTTCATGAACTTGTGTACAAAGAGTAATCATAAATAGACTTCCAGGTATTAAAGGTAAAACCCCTGGAATCACACTTCAAGTACTCCATGTCATTCGGTCTGTGAAAAGCAAATAGCGGCACGATGACACAGAGATTAGCACTGCTGCCTCATAGCGCCAGGGACCCGGGTTCAATTCTGGTCTCGGTCACTGTCTGTGTGGAGTTGCACTTTCTGCCCGTGTCTGCATGGGTTTCCTCATGGTGCTCCAGTTTCCTCCTACAGTCCAAAGCTGTGCAAGTTCGGTGGATTGGCCATGCTAAATTGACCTTAGTGTCAGGGGGATTAGCAGGGTATATGTGTAGGGTTATGGGAATAGGGTCTGGATGTGATTGTGGTTGGTATAGATTTGATGGGCCAAATTGCTTCCTTCTGCACTGTGGGGCTTCTATGATTCTATGAGCTATCAGGAATGACTGAATAGGTGGGGGCCGGGTTTCTTTATCAGAGAACTGGTGAGAAAGCAGTACTTACTCCCACAAGGAGGAGTTAAGTAAAGTTTATTTATTAGTCACAAGTAGGCTCACATTTACACTGCAATGAAGTTACTGTGAAAATCCCATAGTCACCACACTCCGGTGCCTCTTTGGATACACTAAGGGAGAATTTAGTATGGCTAATGCACCTAACCAGCATGTCTTTCAGACAGTGGGAGGAAACCAGAGCAAACCCATGCAAACATGGGCAGAAAGTGCAAACCGGAGTCCCCGGAGGAAACCCATGCAGACACGGGGAGAACGTGCAGACTCCACACAGACAGTCACTCAAGGCGGGAATCAAACCCGGGTCTCTGGTGCTGTGAGGCAGCTGTACTAACCACTGTACCACCATGCCACCTAAATATAGATTGTTTAATGGAAAACTTTGTAGGTCCACAGGACAGCAAGGAACAGAAGGATATACAAACAGAGATCAATGAATTATGGTGGGCAGAGGTTTGTGTGGAACATTAAAACCAGCACAGACCAGTTGGGCCAAATGGCCTGTTCTTTATTATAGCCCATCCCTAATTGCCTCTGAGAAGGTGGTGGTGTCTTGAACCACTGCAGTCCCTCTGATGTAGGTACACCCACAGTGCTGTTAGGGAGGGACTTGCAGGATTTTGACCCAGCGACAGTGAAGGAACGGTGATATATTTCCAAGTCAGGATGGTGTGTGGCTTGGAAGGGAACTTCCAGGTAGTGGTGCTCCATGTATCTGCTGCCCTTGTCCTCCTAGATGGTAGTGGTTGTGGGTTTCTGCATATTCAGCATTTAAGAACAATTGAAATCTATTGTAGAGTTTTTTTGGATGAGTGAATTAAGTTCAGCCAAAGGGATTCCATTGACCATATTTATCTCATGATCTGTGTTTTTGCAGCATGCAATATTTTATTGTATTATGAGATAATAAATTTCACTTGGTTATCTTTCTCCAGGTGCTGAGGCATGCCTCTCAAGTTTCTGTATCTCTATCCCTGCATGATAGCTGATCACTTGATATGATTCCATCATCTCCAGTTGGAATGATGAATTGGCGAAGGCCATTTTGATGTATTTTAAATCATCACCAAGCAGTCTGTCATTGGCTAGCATTTGTAAGAGTAATACTTCACTCCACCACGTGGTCAATGATGGACTGAATGACCACCTTCAGTGCCATAAATCTTTCTATGCTCCTGCATTAAGAGGTCTTCAAGGACAATTACCTCTGGGGATTATAGGAGAGTGGAGGAAGAAGATGGGATGAAGGTCAGATACATCAATCACCTCCCCTCCCTCAGATATATCATTCTTTGTGTAGTCAGAATCATAAGTCTGGCACTGGTATTTTTCCATATAAGCTGTCAACAGCTGAGTGCTGTAAGGAGCTCTTTCTGATACCTTTGCAATAGCTGACCTGTGTAGCACAGTGTTCCTCAGTACACTTCACAGATAATCACTGTTGTTCACATAATTTCATCAGTTTACCGTGACCTAGCTGCAGCACTGCTAGATTCAAGTAATTATATTTTATGTTCTTGATTTTCTAAATGCCCTGGAAGTGACTGGCCTCACAGGAGTATGATGCTAAACGTCTTTGCAAAGTGAAAGCATCATGATTGAAGAGATTTCCAATCAATAAACATGCTCACGGGATCCAGGGTGAGGTATCTAAATGGATACAAAATTGGCTTCCTGACAGAATAACCTGTGGGGGAGCACTTCAGCGGTCACGGGCATTCAGTCTCTGATCTTCGGGTAAGCGTTCTCCAAGGCGGCCTTCACGACACACAACAGCACAGAGTCGCTGAGCAGAAACTGATAGCCAAGTTCCGCACACATGAGGACGGCCTAAACCGGGATGTTGGGTTTATGTCACACTATCGGTAACCCCCACAGCTTGCCTCCTGGACTTGCAGAATCTCACTGGCTGTCCTGTCTGGAGACAATACACATTTCTTTAACCTGTGCCTAATGCTCTCTCCACTCACATTGTCTGTATCTTTAAGACTTGATCAGCTGTAAAGATTCGCATTCTAATCAGTATTCTGTAAATTGATTTTGTGTCTCTGTGTGCCTTGTTTCGGAGCAGATATCCACTCCATCTGACAAAGGAGCAGCGCTCCGAAAGCTAATGGCATTTGCTACCAAATAAACCTGTTGGACTTTAACTTGGTGTTGTTAAAACTCTTACTGTGTTTACCCCAGTCCAAAGCCGGCATCTCCACATCACTTCTTGACAGAAGCCAGAGGGTGGTTGTAGAGAGTTGTTTTTCAAACTGGAGGCCTGTGACCAGCGGTGTGCCTCAGGGATCAGTGCTGGGCCCACTGTTATTTGTCATTTATATTAATGATTTGGATGAGAATATAGGGGGCATGGTTAGTAAGTTTGCAGATGACACCAAGATTGTTGGCATAGTGGACAGTGAAGAAAGTTATCTCCAATTGCAACAGGATCTTGATCAATTGGGCCAGTGGGCTGATGAATGGCAGATGGAGTTTAATTTAGACAAATGCAAGGTGATGCATTTTGGTAGATTGAACCACGGCAGGACTTACTCAGTTAATGGTAGGGCGTTGGGGAGAGTTACAGAACAAAGAGATCGAGGGGTACATGTTCATAGCTCCTTGAAAGTGGGGTCGCAGGTGGACAGAAGTGGTGAAGAAGGCATTCGGCATGCTTGGTTTCATTGGTCAGAACATTGGATACAGAGTTGGGATGTCTTGTTGAAGTTGTACAAGACATTAGTAAGGCCACACTTGGAATACTGTGTGCAATTCTGGTCACCCTATTATAGAAAGGATATTATTAAACTAGAAAGAGTGCAGAAAAGATTTACTAGGATGATACCTGGACTTGATGGATTGAGTTATAAGGAGAGGCTGAATAGACTGGGACTTTTTTCTCTGGAGCGTAGGAGGCTGAGGGGTGACCTTATAGAGGTCTATAAAATAATGAGGAGCATAGACAAGGTAGATAGTCAATATGTTTTCCCAAAGGTAGGGAAGTCTAAAACTAGAGGGCATAGGTTTAAGGTGAGAGGGGAGAGATACAAAAGTGTCCAGGGGGCAATTTTTTCACACAGAGGGTGGTGACTGTCTGGAACAAGCTGCCAGAGGTAGTAGTAGAGGCGGGTACAATTTTATCTTTTAAAAAGCATTCAGATAGTTACATGGGTGTGATGGGTATAGAGGGATATGGGCCAAATGCGGGCAATTGGGATTAGCTTAGGGGTTTTTAAAAAAAAGGGTGGCGTGGACAAGTTGGGCCGAAGGGCCTGTTTCTATGCTGTAAACCTCTATGGCTCTATTGCTCCCGATGTGACTGTTGCTTGCAGTTTGGTTCTTCTCTGTTTCAATGATGTTATTAACCTCTAGCCGATGGAATGTGAATGAATTATTGCCCTCTCAGTACCTGAGTATTCTGCATCCATTGCTCTGGTACAACTCTCCCAATCAAACCTTACTATGCATTTTGACCAGCTTTTTGTTGCTCCAAGCTTTCAGATCATGATTTTCTTATCTCATATGGAAAATGTCCATGTAAAATTCTACGAACTGACCAATTTTTGCTATCTGTTTATTTTTCTTTCTAACTTCAACAACAAACTTTGTCTTCTCAAATTGTCCGATTTGATTCAGGATCTCATTCGACATTGTGTCAGTTATTCCTGGAAGAAATTGGTCTGCCATCGCAGGGCAGCTTCCCCAGCCTGTTTGGAGTCAGATTTGGAACTCATCCTCGAAAGTGTGACTCCGTCCGAATTAGAAGTTGTGTGTTCAAGTCCAACATCATGTCTTGAACATAAAACTCAATGTCGACACTGACTGCACGGCAGGAGGTGCTGTCTTTTCAATGAGATATTAAATCAAAGCCCTTTCCACTCTCTTAGGTGGGGATGAAGGTTCCCATAGCACTTTTTTGAAGAAGATCAGCTGGGTTATCCTTAGCGTCCTGGTCAATATTTATCTTTGAACTAACATTAAAAAAACTCACTGCCACACTGCTGTTTGTGGAAGCTTGTTATGCACTAATTGGCTGCTGCATTTCTTACAGTACAACCATGACTACACTTCAAAGGTGCAAGAAATTTTGAATGCCCTATGATGTTGAAAGGTGCTATAGAAATGCATTTCTCATTCTCCTTCCTCTTCATTAGAGCTGCAATAGCCATCAGAATATCCAATTATATTACTGTGAATGAATAGCACCTCATCTTTCAATTAAAGTTTTCCAGCCTTGACACTGAGTTCAACAACTTCCATCATAACCACTGCTCCCATTTTCTTAGTACTCTTAATGATAATGGTTGTGCTGTTGCCATTTATACTTCCTTTGAACCCAACTTTACTTTCTCTATTACACCATTATGGGTTCTCTTTTACCTTTTACCATCACCTCTTGTTGTTATTTAATTAATCCTATTCTCAATTCTATTACAAGTCTTTCGATGAGTTTTCTCATTACCCTCACCCACCATTTCTACCTCTCTCTCTCTCTTGCTTTTTGAGTAGTATTCCATAAGAGGGCGTTAGAAACAGTGGACCTCCATGTGTTGGTCCATGGCCATGCTTGGCAATGTACTGCATTGGTTTGCCGTTGCCTGCAGTTCTGGCTGACCCGGAGACTCTCCCACTCTTACCGCCTGTCATAGGGATATCAAAAGTATTTGCAGGTTGATAGTCAACCTGTTTGGCCACATTATGAATGCAGTTCCTTGCCAGCTAGACTCAGAGTGAGACTCAATCTCAGAACTTCTGGCTCAGAAGTAGGAACACTACCCACTGCAGCACAATTCCTCCCATTTTCTTTCTTTCATTTTTTTCTATACTTGCGAATAAACTATTAATTTTATAATTTCTTCCAGTTCTGATGAAGAGTAACCGATTCTGCCTGACATGCTGTGAGTTTGTAGAATCTCCTGCTTTTATTTTCAATTTCCAACCACTACTTTGCTTTTGTTTAACCTAAAAATTGTCAAATTTTAAAATCTGTATCCTGCAAGAGACAATGAATTGGGCCTAACAATTTCTATGTGCAGGAAGTAATTGCAAAATGCCATGTTAAAACCCATTTCTGCAAAATTAAAAGCTTAAAAAAAATTAGAATTGTCTTCCAATACATTTTCATTACTTTGTAATTGCCTGGATTCTTTGAGGCCATGAAAGACTCTTGTGCTAATTAATGACAAGGTTACAAAGGAAGACAGTTAGCCGAGCAAAGTAATTGCTATTTTTGGGTATTCAATGATTGGTTTTGTCATACTGGAAACATTAAACATTGTTGTAGAAGAACACAATGTTGTATTGCTGGGGCTGGCCAAGGTTTGACAATATTACTGCAGTTTAATAGAACTGATAATGCAATTCCTAATTGTGGAATTGAGTATTCTTTTTAATTCATTAATGAAGTAGCAGTGGCACTGGCAAGGCCCACACTTGTTGCCCTAATTGCTCCCGAGAAGGTCATGCTGAATCACATTCAGGCTCTGCTGAAGTCCAAGTGGTGAAGGCACACTCACAAAGATGTTAGGGAGAGAGTTCCAGGATTCGGGCTTAGTGGCACTGAAGGAACAACAATGTATTTCCAAGTCAGTATGTTATATGATTTGACAAGCAACTTGCAGGTGGTGAAGCTCTCTTGTGTCTATTGCCCTTACTTCTGGATGGTAGAAGCTACAAGTTAGGAAGGTGGTGTCGAAGCAACCTTGGTGAGTTAATATAATGCATTTTGTACTTGGTACACACTTTGAGCATGTGGCTGAGGCAGTGAATGTTTGAACTGCTGGATTATTTACCATCCAAATGCTTTTTCCTGAACGACATTGAGCTTCTTGAGTGTTATAGGAGCTGTCTTCATCTATCGCACTCTTGACTTGTGCCTTGTAGATGGTGAACAGGCTTTGGAATGTGAGGAGGTAAGTTACATTTGACAGAATTCCCAACCTCTGACATACTCTTGTGGCCATAATATTTATATAGTTGGTCCAGTTCAGTTTCTTGGCAATCTCCAGGATTTTGATATTGGGGGAATTCAACAATGGTAATGCCAAGGCTCACACTTACTGGAGATAGTCATTGCCTGGCATTTGTGTGGCATAAATATAACTTGACACTTGTCAATCCAGGTCTGAATGTTGTTCTGGTCTTGTTGGATGGACATGATGTGGAGATGGCGGCGTTGGACTGGGGTAAACACAGTAAGAAGTCTAACAACACCAGGTTAAAGTCCAACAGGTTTATTTGGTAGCAAAAGCCACTAGCTTTTGGAACAGCCTGTCCCTTCGTCAGCGGGGTGGGAGTTCTGATTTCCCCATTGCCTGGTAGATGCCAGTGTTGCAGCTGAACTGGAACAGCTTGGTTAGAGGCAAAGATAGTCCTGCAGCACAAGTCTTTAGTGATACAATCAGGATTTTTGGGGTCTTACATTCTTGTTGTGTCCCATGCCTTCAGCCATCACTTGATGCCATATGGAGTGAATCAAATTGGCTGAGGCTGGTTTCTATATTGATGGGTACCTCAGGAGGAGGCCGAGATGGGTCATTCACTCAAGTTTTTTGGCTAGTTTTTGTTGCTAATATTTCAACCTTTTCTTTTGTATTGATGTGCTAGGCTCTCCTATCATTGATTATGCAAATGTTCATGGAGCCTACTCCTCCCATTAGCTGTTTAATTGTTCATCACCATTCATGGCTGGATGTGGAAGGACTGCAAAGCTTTGATCTGATCCATTGGTGATAGAATTGCATAGCTCTATTTGTAACATGCTGCTTCCACTGTTTAGCATGCCTTGTGTAGTAGATTATCCAGACTGATACCTCATTTTCAGGTGTGATGGTGCTGCTCCTGGCAAGTTCTCCTGAAATTGTATTGAACTAGAGTTGGCCTTTGAAGCTTGTTAGTAATGATGGATATGGGGGATATGGCTGTAGATTGTGGTGAAATATGAAATACTATTTTATTATTACTGGTTCCCAGTTTTAACCAGGGTGCTATCCTCATCCAACATCCACTGTTGGGACCCAGGCCAGCAACTCCAAGGTATTTTATGTAAATAGCCTACATCCTAAGTTTTACATTTGATTTTGGCATGGGTGAGCATAAGGTGTTTCACTTCAGGTATGATTTAAGTGACCCACTAGGGAGCTTTTATCAAACAAAGTTTATTTAAGAACACAACGAAGAAAATGTAATTAAAGAATTAGCATAACTTTTACCAATTACAAGATTCAGACATGATATAGTATAAACCTTAACAGCGAGCTATCTATGCTGTTCTAAGTCAAACACCATCCCACGGACATACGCCTTTCTCTATACTTGGCACCAAAAGCAAGTATGCTCATGTGATGCTGGACTTTCAGCTTTTTAATACCTGCTGTGAATTGGTCCTTTGAACGTTGGATTAAATCTCTGAGGCTTCCCAGTCCTGGAACTTTCAAAATGCCTCTGGAATGGGAGAGAGAGAGAGACAGAGACACTGCCTTCTTCCACCAGCTTCTCACAGCAACTAAGAAATGAAACTAATTGGAATGCTCTAAACAAAAGCTGTCCCCAGGCTTATCACCTGACCTATCAATCATCCACAAATCAAGCTCCACTTAGCAATTCCCAAAGGGCCTTTAAGCCACCGAGCATTGCATTAATCCTGCTTAAAATCAGCATGATGTCCATCATATTGCTTCTGTAACAATTAGAGGACACTGGTTACATGACACCATGGACCTGGTAGGACCTGCTTGACAAACCTGCAGAGAAATATGATTAAAGTACGTTTCTTAAAGGCACAGTATTGTCGCACCACCAAACCACCCATTCTAACATAGATCTAGGAAGGTTCTCAAAGTGTTTCTGTTAAACTATCTATTGAATTTATTGGTGACTTTCTTACATTTATGACCCCTGATTTTGGTCATCCCCACAAATGCAAACATGATCTTTCTGTCCACCTTTTCAAACCCTTTCATAACTTTCAAAACTCTATCATGTCACACTTAACTAATGTTTCAGCATTCCTGCTGCATGAAGTAAATTAGCTAAGTTTCTAACCACTATCCAATTCTTTATATTTGAATATGTGGCTCTTTAGATTTGAGTTTGATGCTGTCCTCACCCAGTACAGGGTACATATAAGGACACCTTATGTGTCCTTATGGTTAAGTAGCCTGTGGCCGCTCTGTATCTAAACTCAGCCATGTATACTCAGCCATAATTTCAGCCATGGGCGGCACGGTGGCGCAGTGGTTAGCACTGCTGCCTCACAGCGCCAGGGACCCAGGTTCGATTCCTGACTTGGGTCACTGTGTGTGTGGAATTTGCACGTTCTCCCTCTGTCTGCGCAGGTTTCCTCTGGGTGCTCTGGTTTCCTCCCACACTCCAAAGGCATGCTGGTTAGGTGCATTGGCCATTGGGCGGCATGGTGGCAACAGTCGTTAGCACTGCTGCCTCACAGCGCCAGGGACCCGGGTTCAATTCCAGCCTCGGGTCACTGTTTGTGTGGAGTTTGCACATTCTCCCCGTGTCTGCATGGGTTTCCTCCGGGTGCTCCGGTTTCCTCCCACAGTCCAAAGATGTGCGGGTTAGGTTGATTGGCCATGCTAAATTGACCCTAGTGTCAGAGGATTAGTAGGGTAAATATGTGGGGTTACAGGAGTAGGGTCTGGGTGGGATTGTGGTCGGTGCAGACTCGATGGGCCGAATGGCCTCCTTTTGCACTGCAGGGATTCTATGATCTATGATCTATAATTTCCGCTTGGTCAAGGTATTAGAGGCAATTAGTGGGGGGCATATTTCAGCAGAGGTAAGGACCTTCAGGAGAGAAAGGAAACAACATTTATTTTTAAAGAAATGCATTTATTTAAAATTATTTAGCCAACATGACTAGTGTGAATCAATGCTTCCATGATTCCACAGTGACTTCATAGGTGTAACATCATGTTCCCAATTTCTTGCCTCACATGGTCTGTGTAAACAGCTTCCTTTTTGGAGTCCTGGATCTTAGAACTATATGCCTTGGCTGAAAGGCAGAGAGTGAGCCCAGGTGAAGATCACTAACGATGTTGCTGTGCAGCTAACCCGGGGGATCGATCACTTATGATTGACATCTCCACCTGACAGCAGGGCTTAAATAAGGAAGTCACTGTGTAAAACATTTCACATGGTGATGAGTACCAGCCCCCACCCCCCTCCGCCCCTCAGAATCATGGTGATCTCTGATGCATGTTGGGATGGTGTGCAGGCAAGATTGGTCATGCCTGTCAGCAGAAAGCAAATCCATTTTAATAAATGTTTTAATGTATCAGACAGATAGATACATCTAATAAAATGCAATGATGACTGAAAACACTGGCCAACATTTCTGAGGCATCCAGTTGTGGTGAACCATAGATGGTTACCACTATGGGTTCTTGTATATATGTTACTCTTGTTACTGTTGGGGTTAGGGTTTGGGTGTTCCACCTGTTATTATTGTTTATGTGGTACACTCCGTTCGGCTCCGCCTTCTTACAGGTGTCTAAAGGTCACTGCTACTTCCTAGTAGCCCTTAGTCTGGGATAGTATTGTTAAGTAGTGTGCTCCAATCTTGTTGTGAATAAAAGCCTTTATTCCCGGGTACGTCCTAGCCTCCCGTGTGAATCAATCGTGCATCAATTTTATTCACAACAAAATACTGAAAATTTTGTTCGAAAAAACAATGAAGCAGATGCTAAAGCCCGATCAGCTAACCTTGGATCCACGTGCCGCTGGGGCGTCGAATACTTTCGACCATTGGTTGAAGTGCTTCGAGGATTACGTTGAGGCCTCGACAGCAGTCCAGTCCGACGCTGACAGATTGCGGGTCCTCCATGCCAGGGTGAGCGACACTGTGTATGCAACAATTCGCGATTCCCAAAATTACAAAGATGCTATCGAATTACTCAAGAAGCTGTATAATAAACAGCTGAACGAAATTCATGCTCGTCACCTATTAGCCACTCGACGGTGGCAGCCCGGCGAAACTACGGGACAGTACCGGCGCAAACTTCAACAGCTAGCCAGAGCCTGCAACTGCAAGGAGGTGTCGGCTACTCAATACACCAACGACCTTATTCGGGACACGTTCGTGGCGGGAATCGGCTCATCCTATATTCGCCTTCGGCTGCTAGAGCAGAATAACGTGGACCTGGCCATGACGGTAGAATTGGCCGATGCAATGGAAACGGCCTCCAGAAGTCTCAAAACCTACCCCACCGACCACGTGGGAACAGCGTGGCAAGCACAGCCACCGCCTCAACTGTACTCGGCGGCTCCTCGGAACTGCGCGATAATGCTCCCAACTTCAGACCTGACGGCTGCGGCAGCTCCTGGAGGCCCACGGTGCTATTTCTGCGGATTGGCGAAGCATCCTCGCCAGAGATGTCCGGCCAGGACGGTGTTTTGCTCCGCCTGTGGAAAGAAAGGGCACTATGCAAAAGTGTGCCGAGCATAGACCCCTTCCAAGCCCAGCAGTGCTGCGTGTGACTCCCCAGGATCCATCTCCTCATCTCCAGCCTCGTCGATGTCTTCAGCCACGTGCGATCCACGGGCGCCGCCATTTCCTATGATGGCGGCGCCCGTGCGACCTGCGGGTGCTGCCGTTTTCAACATCATCGACCACGTGCGATTCATGGGCGCAGCCACTTTGGTCGACACTGGCCGCAGAAGACCAGCAGGGGTCCTCGTCGTCGGCTATCTCAGCTGCCTGCAGTTACGCTCGGGATCCAACAGTGGCGTCAATCATCCTGGACCAGGCCAAGCCTCACAGACTCGACAAGTCCATGATGGACATAGAGGTAAACGGGCGCCTGGCGCATTGCCTGTTTGACAGCGGGAGCACGGAGAGCTTCATCCATCCGGATACAGTAAAACGGTGCGCTCTCCGTGTGCAAACTGTCAGGCAGACAATCTCCATGGCGTCGAGGTCCCAATCTGTCCTCGTTCTTGGGAGCAGTGTGGTAACCTTAACGGTGCGGGGCACAGTCTACGAGAACTTCAGGCTCCTCGTGTTACCGCACCTTTGCGCTCCGGTACTCCTGGGGCTCGACTTTATGGTCCACCTGAAGAGTGTGACCCTGCAGTACGATGGGCCACTCCCTCCACTTTCAGTGGGAGAACAGCAGCCTCCAAATTGTCCAGCGCACTCCACATGCAGTCTCTCAACACTCAAAATTACCCCGCCTTCCCTATTAGAAAATCTCGTGCCAGGCTGCAAGCCCATCATGACTAAGAGCAGGCATTACAGCGCTGAGGATCGGATCTTTATTCGATCTGAGGTTCAGCGGCCCCTCAGGGAAGGGGTCATTCAACCTAGCACTAGCCCATGGAGAGCACAAGTCGTGGTGGTTAAGACTGGAGACAAGCCCCGGATGGTCATAGACTATAGTCTGATCATTAATAGGTACACGCAGCTGGACGCGTACCCTCTCCCGCGCATATCTGACATGGTCAACCAGATTACGCAGTACCGGGTGTTCTCCACCATCGACTTGAAGTCAGCATACCACCAGCTCCCCATTCGCCAGAGGACCGCAAATACACGGCCTTTGAGGCGGATGGCCGTCTCTACCACTTTTTAAGAGTCCCTTTCGGCGTCACTAATGGGGTCTCGGTCTTCCAGCGTGAGATGGACCGAATGGTGGACCAAAACGGGCTACGGGCTACCTTCCCGTACCTGGACAACGTCACTATCTGCGGCCATGACCAGCAGGACCACGATGCCAACCTCCAGAAGTTTTTACGTACTGCGTCTCTCCTGAACCTGACCTATAACAAGGAGAAGTGCGTATTCAGCAAGCACCGCCTAGCAATCCTCGGATACGTGGTGGAAAAAGGGGTCATCGGCCCCGATCCAGACCGTATGCGTCCCCTCCTTGAACTTCCCCTACCCACTAGCATCAAAGCACTGAGAAGATGTTTAGGCTTCATCTCGTACTATGCACAGTGGGTCCCCAATTACGCGGACAAAGCCCATCCGCTCATAAAATCTACCTCTTTTCCCCTGACAGCAGAGGCTCGCCTAGCCTTTGCAGGGATAAAAGCCGACATCGCGAAAGCCACGATGCACGCTGTTGATGAGTCCATCCCTTTTCAAGTGGAGAGTGATGCATCTGATTTCGCCCTGGCCGCCACACTTAACCAGGCGGGCAGGCCCGTCACCTTTTTCTCTCGCACCCTCCAAGGCCCTGAAATTCGGCACTCCTCTGTGGAGAAAGAGGCTCAGGCCATTGTGGAGGCCGTACGGCATTGGCACCATTATTTGGCTGGCAAACAGTTTACCCTGCTCACGGACCAGCGGTCCGTGGCCTTCATGTTCAACAACACGTTAAAGGGCAAAATTAAGAATGATAAAATCTTGAGGTGGAGAATCGAACTCTCCACCTACAACTATGATATCATGTACCGTCCGGGGAAGCTCAATGAGCCCTCAGATGCCCTGTCGCGTGGAACATGTGCCAGTGTGTAGGAGGACTGGTTACAGGCTCTCCACAATGATCTCTGCCATCCGGGGATCACTCGGTTTTTCCATTTTGTAAAGGCTCGGAATCCATAAGACCATAAGACATAGGAGCGGAAGTAAGGCCATTCGGCCCATCGAGTCCACTCCACCATTCAATCATGGTTGATTTCAACTCCATTTACCCGCTCTCTCCCCATAGCCCTTAATTCCTCGAGAAATCAAGAATTTATCAATCTGCCCTACTCCATAGAGGATGTCAGGTCGATAACTCGAAGCTGCCAGGTTTGTGCAGAATGCAAGCCGCACTTCTACCGGCCTGACAGGGCACACCTCATTAAGGCCACTCGCCCTTTTGAACAACTGAATGTCGACTTCAAGGGGCCCCTTCCTTCGACAGATCGGAATGTGTATTTCCTCAACATGGTTGACGAATACTCCCGATTCCCCTTTGCCATCCCCTGTTCTGACATGTCCTCTGCCACGGTCATCAAAGCCCTGCGGAGTCTTTTTACCCTGTTCGGCTACCCCAGTTATATCCACAGTGATAGTGGTTCGTCATTTATGAGCGACGACTTGAGGCAATACCTGCTCTCTAAAGGAATTGCCTCAAGTAGGACTACAAGTTACAACCCCAGGGGTAACGGACAGGTCGAGAGAGAAAACGCTACAGTCTGGAAGGTTGTTTTACTGGCGCTAAGGTCTAGGGGTCTTCCAGTCACCCGTTGGCAAGAGGTACTTTCTGATGCGTTCCATTCAGTCCGGTCCCTCCTGTGTACGGCAACCAACGCTACCCCACATGAGCGGATGTTTACCTTCCTTTGGAAGTCTTCCTCTGGGACCTCACTGCCGTCTTGGTTGACGTACTCAGGACCTGTCCTCCTGCGGCGGCATGTTAGGGCCCGCAAGTCCGACCCTTTGGTTGAACAGGTCCATCTCCTCCACGCCAACCCTCAATATGCCTATGTGGCATATCCTGACGGGCGAGAGGACACGGTCTCTATCAGAGATCTAGCGCCTGCAGGGGACCTAGAAACCCCCGTCACTCCCGCACCCCTGGTTAGGATTCCTTTGCCCATTCTCTCCCCTCCTGACACGGCGCGGGTAGCATCGGGACCTCAACTTAATCCTCTTACTCCCGTGTACAGCTTGCCTGAGTCCAGGAGATTGTCGCCACCTCGAGGTCAACAGGCGTGTGAGGAACTGGAGGAGTCAGTGGACACCACCTTGGAGAGAGGGTCGTCACCACGGTCACCAGAACCGGCACTGGAGCCAGTGCTGCGGAGGTCGCAGAGACAGTGCGGACCCCCGATACGGCTGAACTTGTGAACATGTGGACAGTTCGTATTGTCTCCTTACCCCACCGGCCTTTGTTTTTAAAGGAGGGGTGAATGTGGTGAACCATAGATGGTTACCACTACGGGTACTTGTACATATGTTACTCTTGTTACTGTTGGGTTTGGGTGTTCCACCTGTTATTATTGTTTATGTGGTACACTCCGTTCGGCTCCGCCTTCTTACAGGAGTATAAAGGTCACTGCTACTTCCTAGTAGCCCTTAGTCTGGGATAATATTGTTAAGTAGTATGCTCCAATCTTGTTGTGAAGAAAAGCCTTTATTCCCGGGTACGTCCTAGCCTCCCGAGTGAATCAATCACGCATCACCAGTTAAAGAAAATTAAAATCATAATATCTTTAAAATTCATCTAGATTTTTTCTTTATTCATTTACAGGATGTGGGTGTAACTGGCTCGGACAAAATTTATTGTCCTTCCAGAAGATGGTGGTGAGCTGCCTTCTTGAACAGCTGCAGTCCCTGAGGTGTAGGTATATACAGAGTGCTGTTAGAGAGGAAGTTGCATGATTTTGACCCAGCAACATTAAAGGAATGGTGATATATTTCCAAGCATGGATGGGATGTGGCTTGATCAAGAACTTGATGGCACACACGGCTTTCACTGCATTGGCCGTGAAGCGATTGAATGTTTGAAGTAGTGGATAGGGTGTCAATTAAGCAGGCTGTTTTTTCCTGGATGGTATCAAGCTTCTTGAGTGTTGTTGGAGCTGTATTCATCCAGGAAAGTGGAGAGTATTTCATCACACTCCTGACTTGTGCCTTTTAGATGGTCGCTATAATATACCCTGAATATAACCCATAGTACAGTCATAACCTTACACAGTGTTCAAAACAATTTGCAACTCCTCAAAGACTGAAGCAGTCCATGCCATATGCAGCAAGACCTGGACAACATTCAGGCTTGGACTGACAACCTGACAAACACCATTTGTGCCAGAGAAGTGCCAGACAGTGACCATCTCCAACAAATGTGAATTTAACCATCACCCCTTGACAGTGAATGACATTACCATCATTGAATCCCTCACTATCAACATCCTGGTGGTTGACCAGAAAATAATTGGTTGTGATTATGATAGGATCGAAGAGCTTGCTGACAATTGCTTTTGAAGTTTGCACACTTAGAATACTAACTTGGGTAAGGCACTAGAGATATCTTCAGAGTGTCAGTCTTTGATCATGTCACAGTTGGAAAGTCTTGAGTTCATCGTTCTACTCTAGAAATTTGAGCACCTAATGGCATCTTAAATGGGGACAGAGGCCACCTAAATCAAATCGCACTCAGACACTGCACTGGTTGAGACGGAATGATAACTATTTTTGCCTTTCTTCACGCTGAAAACTGAGGCAGCAAGGAGACATTATACTTTAGGTGCATTAAATGTGAGCAACGGGACCATGGCTTTCCAGTGCTGGTGTGGACTGAGCCCTTGTTGCATGAAGAGACAAAGCAGGAGTGGTCTGAGGTGGGACATGTGGCAAGTGTAGAATGTTTGGGAAGAACTGGTGACTTTGTTCCCAAAGCTCTCCACCACTTGAACCATCTCTGGGTGTGTTGTACACTAACTGAGAGAATGTAATTGTTATGAATGGTCAATAGCTCAACAACTCAAATATCACATGACATGGCAAATGCAATAACAGAAATTCAGTGAGATGGTCCATGACCTTTGGGAGAGGCTGTTCGAGGATAAATCCACATCTGGCATGTGGGAGTCTTTTAAGGAGCAGTTGATAGGGCTGCAGGACAGGCATGTGCCTGTAAAGAGGAAGGATAGGAAAGGTAGGATTCAAGAGCCGTGGATAACCAGTTAAATTGTAGGTCTAATCAAAAAGTAAAAAGAGGCATACATGAGGTCCAGGCAGCTAAAAACAGATGGAGCACTGGAGGAATACAGAGAAATTAGAAAAGAACTCAAACGGAGTTAGAAGGGCAAAAAGAGGTCACGAAATGTCCTTGGCAGACAGGATTAAGGAGAATCCTAAGGCATTTTATACATACGTTAGGAACAAGAGGGTTGTTAGGGAAAGAATCGGACCTCTTAGGGACAAAGGAGGGGAATTATGCTTAGAACCAAAGGAAGTAGATGAGATCCTAAACGAATACTTTGCATCAGTATTCACAAAGGAGAGGGACATGTTGACTGGTAGTGTCTCGGAGCGATGTGTGCATCAGTATTCACAAAGGAGAGGGACATGTTGACTGGTAGTGTCTCAGAGAGATGTGTTGACCCGTTCGAAAAAATCTCAATTACAAGGGAGGAAGTGTTAGGTTTTTTAGGAAACATTAAGACAGACAAATCCCCAGGGCCGGATGGCATCTATCCTAGACTCCTCAGGGAGGCAAGAGATGAAATTGCTGGGCCTCTAACGGAAATCTTTGTCTCTTCACTGGACACAGGTGAGGTCCCAGAGGATTGGAGGATAGCAAATGTGGTCCCGTTATTTAAGAAGGGTAGCAAGGATAACCCGGGTAATTATAGGCCGGTGAGCTTGACGTCCGTGGTAGGGAAATTGTTGGAGAAGATTCTTAGAGATAGGATATATGTGCATTTAGAACTGAATAATCTCATTAGCGATAGACAGCATGGTTTTGTACGAGAGAGGTCATACCTCACAAATTTGGTTGAGTTTTTTGAGGAGGTGACAAAAACGATTGACGAGGGAAGGGCCGTGGATGTCGTCTTTATGGATTTTAGTAAAGCGCTTGACAAGGTCCCTCATGGCAGGCTGGTGCAAAAGGTTAAATCTCACGGGATAAAAGGTGAGCGAGCTAGATGGGTGGAGAACTGGCTTAGCCATAGAAGTCATGATGTGGAGATGCCGGCGTTGGACTGGGGTAAACACAGTAAGAGTTTTAACAACACCAGGTTAAAGTCCAACAGGTTTATTTGGTAGCAAATACCATTAGCTTTCGGAGCGCTGCTCCTTCAGGGGAATTATGCTTAGAACCAAAGAAAGTAGGTGAGATCCTAAATGAATACTTTGCATCAGTATTCACAAAAGAGAGGGACATGTTGACTGGTAGTGTCTCAGAGCGATGTGTTGACCCGTTAGAAAAAATTTCAATTACAAGGGAGGAAGTGTTAGGTTTTTTAGGAAACAGTTCATTGCAATGAAATCGATTGTGGTGTAATCACAGCAGCGCTCCGAAAGCTAATGGTATTTACTACCAAATAAACCTGTTGGACTTTAACCTGGTGTTGTTAAAACTCTTACTGTGTTTAGCCATAGAAGACTGAGGGTAGCAGTGGAGGGGTCTTTTTCCGGTTGGAGGTCTGTGACTAGTGGGGTTCCGCAGGGCTCTGTACTGGGACCTCTGCTGTTTGTGATATATATAAATGATTTGGAGGAAAATGTAGCTGGTGTGATCAGTAAGTTTGCAGACGACACAAAGATTGCTAGAGTTGCGGATAGTGATGAACATTGTCAGAGAATACAGCAGGATATTAATAGGCTGGAACATTGGCGGAGAAATGGCAGATGGAATTTAATCCAGATAAATGCGAAGTGATGCATTTCGGTAGATCTAATGTAAGGGGGAGCTATACAATAAATGGCAGAACCATCAGGAGTATAGACACACAGAGGGACCTGGGTGTACAAGTCCACAGATCCTTAAAGGTGGCAGCACAGGTGGAGAGGGTGGTGAAGAAGGCATATGGCATGCTTGCCTTTATTGGACGGGGCATAGAATATAAAAGTTGGCATATGATGTTGCGGCTGTATAGAACGTTGGTTAGGCCACATTTGGAATGCTGCGTCCAGTTCTGGTCGCCACACTACCAGAAGGACGTGGAAGCTTTGGAGAGAGTACAGAAAAGGTTTACCAGGATGTTGCCTGGTATGGAGGATCTTAGCTATGAGGAGAGATTGGGTAAACTGGGGATGTTCTCCCTGGAAAGACAGAGGATGAGGAGCGACCTAATAGAGGTGTATAAAATTATGAAGGGCATAGACAGGGTGAACAGTGGGAAGCTTTTTCCCAGGTCGGAGGTGACGAACACAAGGGGTCACAGGTTCAAGGTGAGGGGGGCAAGGTTCAACACAGATGTCGGGGGGACGTATTTTACACAGAGGGTGGTGGGGGCCTGGAATGCACTGCCAAGCAAGGTGATTGAGGCGGACACGCTGGGATCGTTTAAGACTTATCTAGATAGCCACATGAACAGACTGGGAATAGAGGGATACAAATGAATGGTCTAGTTGGGCACATGAGCGGCGCAGGCTTGGAGGGCCGAAGGGCCTGTTCCTGTGCTGTATTGTTCTTTGTTCTTTACTTCTCTTGTAATTCCTATGTTTATGGTATGCACAGTACTGCCATTTGATTCTTCTGCAGAGAAGAGAACTTCTCTGATAGTGCTTTCAAAACTGCTGTTCATTACAATGAAATTGATTGTGGTGTAATCACAACGATCTCTTTTGTAATATACAAAGAGAAATTGAAAACACATATTCTGGCCACTTACTAGTAACTTTTATGTCTATCTGGATTGCTTAGTAAATTTGCAGACAACACAAAGGTTGGTGGATTTGCAGATAGCGATGAGGACCATCAGAGGATACAGCAGGATATAGATCAGTTGGAGACTTGGGCAGAGAGATGGCAGATGGAGTTTAATCCGGACAATTGTGAGGTAATGCATTTTGGAAGGTCTAATACAGATAGGAAATATACAGTAAATGGCAGAACCCTTAGGATTATTGATAGCCAAAGGGATCTGGGTGTAAAGGTACACAGGTCACTGAAAGTGGCAATGCAGGTGAAGAAGGTAGTCAAGAAGGCATACAGCATGCTTGCCTTCATCGGCCGGGGTATTGAGTTTAAAAATTGGCAAGTCATGTTGACGCTTTATAGAACCTGAGTGAGGCCGCACTTGGAATATAGTGTTCAATTCTGGTCGCCACACTACCAGAAGGATGTGGAGGCTTTGGAGAGGGTACAGAAAAGATTTACCAGGATGTTGCCTGGTATGGAGGGCATTAGCTATGAGGAGAGGTTGGAGAAACTTGGTTTGTTCTCACTGGAGCGATGGAGGTTGAGGGGAGACCTGATAGAAGTCTACAAGATTATGAGAGGCATGGACAGAGTGGATAGTCAGAAGCTTTTTCCCAGGGTGGAAGAGTCAATTACTAGGGGACATAGGTTTAAGGTGCGAGGGGCAAGTTTTAAAAGAGATGTACGAGGCAGATTTTTTTACACAGAGAGTGGTGGGTGCCTGGAACTCGTTGCCGGGGGAAGTAGTGGAAGCAGATACGGTAGTGACTTTTAAGGGGCGTCTTGACAAGTACATGAATGAGATGGGAATAGAGGGATATGGTCCCCGAAAGCGTAGGGGGTTTTAGTTAAGTCAGGCAGCCTGGTCGGTGCAGGCTTAGAGGGCCGAAGGGCCTGTTCCTGTGCTGTAATTTTCTTTGTTCCTTGAGAGCGAGAGTTCACATTAGCTTTCTTTTATGTTGACACACTTTTAACATTCCACTTTGTTGGATTCAAAGCTTTAAAAATGCTGGGAATTAAATGATGCAATCAAACTACAGAGAAGAATTTTGCTACTGAGGATTAAGGTTCTGAATGTAAGTGGTAGAGAAAAACATTTGTATTCTGGATTGGTAGTCAGGCAGAGTTCCAGCTAGTTAGGTTTGGTAACCTACCAACCCAGAGCAAGCCTTTGATTAGTGGTAGCATTCCCACCTTGGAGTCTGAAGATGCAACTCTCAAACACCATTACAAACAGTCCCGATGAGTGGAGACTGGAGGTTTCATTCTGAATTCTGTATTGCCATTGAGCAAGGCTGGGAGATTCCCAGCTTATTAACTGCTATATGGATGTCAAAGAGGGACTGTTCACCTAAGACTGTTAATCAGCCTGCAAATCCAGTCACTACTTCTCACTATTCTCCAGGGGAAGAGTACACAGATGTCAGAGGCCAGTACTAACAAAGAAAGCTCACTTCCTGGTTTGTTTTGTCTCATTTCATAAGCTAGCAAGAACCCGTGAACGAGTGATGGGATTATATATGTGGATGGAATGGACATATCCAGTAAAACAACATGTAATCTACATTTGCTCTTCCCTGTGTGGAGGATGTTAGTCTCATTCAGTTCCTAAGAAACAGTGGGCGGGATTTTCTGGCTGCGCGTGCCCGAAGAATGCAAATTCTCTCCCAAGCTCAACAGACCTTTCAATGATCTGGCTAATTTTCTGTCTCGCCCGTTAGGATTCCCGCAGCTGGTGAAATGGGAGAATATTGGCCAATAACTCAGTTTCTCTCACCATAGATATTGCCAGTCCTGCTGAGCTTTTCCAGCACTTTTTGTTTTGATTTCCAATCCCCAGCATTTGCAGTATTTTGCTTTATTTTAGTGTTATTTAGCTTCAGTTAACTGTGTGTGAATTTGTGAACAATTGCCTAAATACTTGATTAAGCTGGGTGGTTATCAGGCCTTTGAAAGAAGCATCCACACACACACATTAAAATGCATTACTCAATAAGGGGCGGCACGGTAGCACAGTGGTTAGCACTGCTGCTTCACAGCTCCAGGGTCCCGGGTTCGATTCCCGGCTCAGGTCACTGTCTGTGTGGAGTTTGCACATTCTCCTCGTGTCTGTGTGGGTTTCCTCCGGGTGCTCCGGTTTCCTCCCACAGTCCAAAGATGTGCGGGTTAGGTTGATTGGCCAGGTTAAAAAAATTGCCCCTTAGAGTCCTGAGATGCGTAGATTAGCAGGTAAAATATGTGGGTGTAGGGCCTGGGTAGGATTGTGGTCGGTGCAGACTCGATGGGCTGAATGGCCTCCTTCTGCACTGTAGGGTTTCTATGATTTCTATGAATAGAAAAATAATGTTTGTGCAGAGAAATGAAAATCACAGGCAGAATTAAATATTCACCAGTTGGAAAGCCAACAACAAACACTTTTGGGAGGCCTGGTGTAATCTAGGAAGAATCAGGTACTTATTAGGTATTGTTAGGCTCCTATTGAATTAAACCTGGTGTGGAACAGAATTCACCACCCCCCTGTCCCCGAGAGCTTCCAGCCAATCAGAGGTCAGCAGCTTTCCAGTACTGGGGACTGAGGTCACTGCTGGTGTGGGGCCTATCAGGATGATCGCTGACGTACTCTGAGAGAGGTTAGGTGAAGCAGGATGGAGGTCCTAAAAATGGGGGTGCCAGCGAGGAGGGATAGGGGTCGACAGCAAGTGAAGAAGGGTATCTTCCCATGGCCCCTCCTTCCACCTTCCTGATGCCAAGCTCCTCAGAGTTTGCCGGACAGGCAGTCCCGCCTGGCAAGTTCCCCACTGGCCACTGGTAGATCTCCAGCAGTGGCGGGATATGATCCTCAAGTGATCTTTGAATGACCTGAATTGGTCTCTGAACAGGATAGCTACTACCCACCCTTCCTACCCGGAGCTTGATCAGGAGCGCAGTGGAGTCTCCACCCCGCATCCATCCATTCAATCAAATGCACCCCCTGCCTTCCAATGTACCTCCGGCGGTGGGGGTGATATAAAAGCACCCCCCCCCCACTTCCTCCAGAGTTTCTGCAGATGCCAGATATATAAATGCCACAATCTTGCTAGAGGTGCTTACTCATTGAGAATGTAGGTCATAGACTGGTCTAAAACACAGTCACATTGGCTCTCCAATTCACATTCCTGTCAACCAAGGCTGCATAGTGAGATGGCATGATTGTTGAATAATCCCTTTGATGAATACCTTCAATTATGAGCAAGCTCAATAACTACTTGTGCCACGCCAGTCATCCATTTAGCATTACTTTTGATTGTGTTGATCTCACATGGGGGCATCATGTTAATATGTTTACTACGCAGAGCTGAATTGTCATTTGGTAAATACTGTCAAACAGGACATTCAGGAGTAATGCATTTTAATGTGTGTGTGGATGCTTCGTTCAAAGGCCTGATAACCACCCAGCTTAATCAAGTATTTAGGCAATTGTTCACAAATTCACACACAGTTAACTGAAGCTAAATAACACTAAAATAAAGCAAAATACTGCAAATGCTGGGGATTGGAAATCAAAACAAAAAGTGCTGGAAAAGCTCAGCAGGACTGGCAGTGTCTATGGTGAGAGAAACTGAGTTATTGGCCAAAATCCTCCCGTTTCACCAGCTGCGGGAATCCTAACGGGCGAGACAGAAAATTAGCCAGATCATTGAAAGGTCTGTTGAGCTTGGGAGAGAATTTGCATTCTTCGGGCACGCGCAGCCAGAAAATCCCGCCCACTGTTTCTTAGGAACTGAATGAGACGAACATCCTCCACACAGGGAAGAGCAAATGTAGATTACATGTTGTTTTACTGGATATGTCCATTCCATCCACATATATAATCCCATCACTCGTCACCTCAATTTCCCATTCCACTTCCATTCCTCCCCACCTTGTACATCTGCATTTGTTTGAAGTCACTTGTTTCCTGTGTTCTACTGACTCTTATCGAATTGGCTGAAGACCTGCGGAGGAGGACAAGATGGATCATCCATTTGGCACTTCTGTCTGAAGATTGTTGCGAATGCTTCAGCCTTATCTTCTGCACTGATGTGCTGGGCTCCTCCATCATTGAGGATGGGGATATTTGTAGATCCTTCTCAGCAATCGTACCTTCAATCCCTTCATCCAAGTCATTTATATAAATTGTAAAAAGTTGATGCCCAAGCACTGATCCCTGTGACACATCACTTGTCACAGCCTGCTAACCAGAAAAAGACCCATTTATGCCAACTCACTGTTTCCTGTTTGCTAACCAATCTTCAATCCATGCAGTTGTTACCCCCGAGCTTTTACTTTCCGCAATAATCTTTGATGTGGCACCTTCCTGTGATGTTACTGGTTGTTTGGTTGGTTGAAAGAAACTCTGTAAAGCTACACCATCAGGACTGTTGTGACCTGAGGGTGAGAGGATTTGATTTGATCTGATTTATTATTGTCACGTGTATTGGGATATAGTGGAAAGTATTGTTTCTTGCATACTATACAGACAGAGCATGCCGTACATAGAGAAGGAAAGGAGTTCTGTCATACTGATGGTAAACACAGTAAGGAGTCTAACAACACCAGGTTAAAGTCCAACAGGTTTATTTGGTAGCAAACGCCACTAGCTTTCGGAGCGCTGCTCCTTCATCAGGTGAGTGGGAGATCTGTTCACAAACAGGGAATATAAAGACACAAACTCAATTTACAGAATAATGATTGGAATGCGAGTCTTTACAGCTAATCAAGTCTTAAAGGTACAGACAATGTGAGTGGAGAGAGCATTAAGCACAAGTTAAAGAGATGTGTATTGTCTCAAGACAGGACAGTTAGTGAGATTTTGCAAGTCCAGGCAAGTCGTGGGGGTTACAGATAGTGTGACATGAACCCAAGATCCCGGTTGAGGCCGTCCTCATGTGTGCAGAACTTGGCCATCAGTCTCTGCTCAGCGACTCTGCGCTGTCGTGTGTCGTGAAGGCCGCCTTGGAGAACACTTACCCGAAGATCAGAGAGATACATCGATACACTAGATACATCAATGACATTTTCTTCCTTTGGACTCATGGTGAACAATCACTGAAACAACTATATGATGACATCAACAAGTTCCATCCCACCATCAGACTCACCATGGACTACTCTCCAGAATCGGTTGCATTCTTGGACACACGCATCTCCATTAAGGACGGTCACCTCAACACCTCACTGTACCGCAAGCCCACAGATAACCTCATAATGCTCCACTTCTCCAGCTTCCACCCTAGAACAAAGAACAAAGAACAATACAGCACAGGAACAGGTCCTTCGGCCCTCCAAGCCTGCCCCGCTCCCCGGTCCAGGATTGAATCCTGAATCCAGAATCCCCGCCCAATTTTCCAGCCTATCTACATCCTAATATCCTATCCACCGAGCTGTCCCTCACAGCTACGATGCTTTGTTCATCACAACCTATTAACTCACCCCCACCCCCCCATTCCAGACCATGTGATCTCCAGGGAGAGGCGAAAACCCAGAGTGAAAACCCCAGGGCCAATATGGGGAAAAAAAAAATCTGGGAAATTCCTCTCCGACCCCCTGAGGCGATCGAAACGAGTCCAGGAGATCACACTGGCCCTGATCAGAAAATGCTTCCCAACCCTATTCATTTCCACTTCTGCTTTACGAACACCATCTGAATTCCCTGCCCCCGAGACAGGTTCCCAACTATCCGCAGTCTCGCTCTGTACTGGCACCAGCAAGATGATCATAGAATGAAGCCTTGAAACGAGAAACAAAGAACAATTAGCCCGCGCCGCTCCCTGGTCCAAACGAGACCACTCTTTTGTGTCCCTCCATTCCCACTCCGTTCATATAGCTGTCTAGATAAGTCTTAAACGTTCCCAGTGTGTCCGCCTCCACCACCTTGCCCGGCAACACATTCCAGGCCCCCACGACCCTCTGTGCAAAATATGTCCTTCTGATATCTGTGTTAAACCTCCCCCCCTTCACCTTGAACCTATGACCCCTCGTGAACGTCACCACCGACCCGGGGAAAAGCTTCCCACCGTTCACCCTATCTATGCCTTTCATAATTTTATACACCTCTATTAAGTCTCCCCTCATCCTCCGTCTTTCCAAGGAGAACAACCCCAGTTTCCCCAATCTCTCCTCATAACCAAGCCCCTCCATACCAGGCAACATCCTGGTAAACCTCCTCTGTACTCTCTCCAAAGCCTCCACGTCCTTCTGGTAGTGTGGCGACCAGAACTGGACGCAGTATTCCAAATGCGGCCGAACCAACGTTCTATACATCTGCAACATCAGACCCCAACTTTTATACTCTATGCCCCGTCCTATAAAGGCAAGCATGCCATATGCCTTCTTCACCACCTTCTCCACCTGTGACGTCACCTTCAAAGATCTGTGGACTTGCACACCCAGGTCCCTCTGCATCTCTACACCCTTTATGGTTCTTCCATTTATCGTGTAGCTCCTCCCTACATTATTCCCACCAAAATGCATCACTTCGCATTTATCAGGATTGAACTCCATCTGCCATTTCTTTGCCCAAATTTCCAGCCTATCTATATCCTTCTGTAGCCTCTGACAATGTTCCTCACTATCTGCAAGTCCTGCCAGTTTTGTGTCGTCCACAAACTTACTGATCACCCCAGTTACTCCTTCTTCCAGATCATTTATATAAATCACAAACAGCAGAGGTCCCAATACAGAGCCCTGCGGAACACCACTAGTCACAGGCCTCCAGCCGGAAAAAGACCCTTCCACTACCACCCTCTGTCTTCTATGACCAAGTAAGAAGTTTAACAACACCAGGTTAAAGTCCAACAGGTTTATTTGGTAGCAAAAGCCACACAATGGATGTCTCGGCACTCTACACCAGCATCCCCCATGACGATGGCATTGCTGCAACGGCCTCAGTGCTCAGCGCCAACAACTGCCAGTTTCCAGATGCAATTTTACATCTCATCCGCTTCATCCTGGACCACAATATCTTCACCTTCAACAACCAGTTCTTCATCCAGACACACGGAACAGCCATGGGGACCAAATTCGCACCTCAATATGCCAACATCTTCATGCACAGGTTCGAACAAGACTTCTTCACCGCACGGGACCTTCAACCGATGCTATACACTAGATACATCGATGACATTTTCTTCCTTTGGACTCATGGTGAACAATCACTGAAACAACTCTATGATGACATCAACAAGTTCCATCCCACCATCAGGCTCACCATAGACTACTCTCCGGAATCGGTTGCATTCTTGGACACACGCATCTCCATTAAGGACGGTCACCTCAGCACCTCACTGTACCGCAAGCCCACGGATAACCTCACAATGCTCCACTTCTCCAGCTTCCACCCCAAACACGTTAAAG
This sequence comes from Mustelus asterias, assembly GCF_964213995.1. NCBI lineage: Eukaryota > Metazoa > Chordata > Chondrichthyes > Carcharhiniformes > Triakidae > Mustelus > Mustelus asterias. The sequence goes on along the minus strand of NC_135820.1, from coordinate 28,856,925 downwards.
AAGCCATCCCCTACGGACAAGCCCTCCGTATACACAGGATCTGCTCGGATGAGGAGGATCGCAACAGACACCTCCAGACGCTGAAAGATGCCCTCATAAGAACAGGATATGGCGCTAGACTCATTGATCAACAGTTCCAACGCGCCATAGCGAAAAACCGCACCGACCTCCTCAGAAGACAAACACGGGACACAGTGGACAGAGTACCCTTCGTTGTCCAGTACTTCCCCAGAGCGGAGAAGCTACGGCATCTCCTCCGGAGCCTTCAACATGTCATTGATGAAGACGAACATCTTGCCAAGGCCATCCCCACACCCCCACTTCTTGCCTTCAAACAACCGCACAACCTCAAACAGACCATTGTCCGCAGCAAACTACCCAGCCTTCAGGAGAACAGTGATCATGACACCACACAACCCTGCCACAGCAACCTCTGCAAGACGTGCCGGATCATCGACACAGATGCCATCATCTCACGTGAGAACACCATCCACCAGGTACACGGTACATACTCTTGCAATTCGGCCAACGTTGTCTACCTGATACGCTGCAAGAAAGGATGTCCCGAGGCATGGTACATTGGGGAAACTATGCAGACGCTGCGACAACGGATGAATGAACACCGCTCGACAATCACCAGGCAAGACTGTTCTCTTCCTGTTGGGGAGCACTTCAGCGGTCACGGGCATTCGGCCTCTGATATTCGGGTAAGCGTTCTCCAAGGCGGCCTTCGCGACACACGACAGCGCAGAGTCGCTGAGCAGAAACTGATAGCTAAGTTCCGCACACACGAGGACGGCCTCAACCGGGATATTGGGTTCATGTCACACTATTTGTAACTCCCACAGTTGCGTGGACCTGCAGAGTTTCACTGGCTGTCTTGTCTGGAGACAATACACATCTTTTTAGCCTGTCTTGATGCTCTCTCCACTCACATTGTTTCGTCTCTTAAAGACTTGATTAGTTGTAAGTATTTGCATTCCAACCATTATTCATGTAAATTGAGTCTGTGTCTTTATAAGCTCTGTTTGTGAACAGAATTCCCACTCACCTGAAGAAGGGGCTAAGAGCTCCGAAAGCTTGTGTGGCTTTTGCTACCAAATAAACCTGTTGGACTTTTAAAAAAAAAGTGTGGCTTTTGCTACCAAATAAACCTGTTGGACTTTAACCTGGTGTTGTTAAACTTCTTACTGTGTTTACCCCAGTCCAACGCCGGCATCTCCACATCATGACTTCTATGACCAAGCCAGTTCTCCACCCATCTAGCCACCTCCCCCTTTACCCCATGAGATCCAACCTTTTTCACTAGCCTACCATGAGGGACTTTGTCAAACGCTTTACTAAAGTCCATATAGACAACATCCACGGCCCTTCCTTCGTCAACCATTCTGGTCACTTCTTCAAAAAACACCACCAGGTTAGTGAGGCATGACCTCCCTCTCACAAAACCATGCTGACTATCGTTAATGAGTTTATTCCTTTCTAAATGCGCATACATCCTAAATACGTTAAAGAAGCCATCCCCTACGGACAAGCCCTCCGTATACACAGGATCTACTCAGATGAGGACGATCGCAACAGACACCTCCAGACGCTGAAAGATGCCCTCATAAGAACAGGATATGGCGCTCGACTCATCGATTGACAGTTCTGACGTGCCACAGCGAAAAACCGCACCGACCTCCTCAGAAGACAAACACGGGACACGGTGGACAGAGTACCCTTCGTCGTCCAGTACTTCCCTGGAGCGGAGAAGCTACGATATCTCCTCCGAAGCCTTCAACATGTCATTGATGAAGACGAACATCTCGCCAAGACCATCCCCACACCCCCACTTCTTGCCTTCAAAGAACCGTACAACCTCAAACAGACTATTGTCCGCAGCAAACTACCCAGCCTTCAGGAGAACAGTGACCATGACACCACACAACCCTGCCACAGCAACCTCTGCAAGACGTGCCAGATCATTGACACGGATGCCATCATCTCACGTGAGAACATCATCCACCAGGTACATGGTACATACTCTTGCAACTCGGCCAACATTGTCTACCTGATATGCTGCAGGAAAGGATGTCCCGAGGCATGGTACATTGGGGAAACCATGCAGACGCTACGACAACGGATGAATGAACACCGCTCAACAATCAGCAGGCAAGAATATTCTCTTCCTGTTGGGGAACACTTCGGCAGTCACGGGCATTCGGCCTCTGATCTTCGGGTAAGCGTTCTCCAAGGCGGCCTTCACGACACACGACAGCGCAGAGTCGCTGAGCAGAGACTGATAGCCAAGTTCCGCACACATGAGGACGGCCTCAACTGGGATCTTGGGTTCATGTTACACTATCTGTAACCCCCACGACTTGCCTGGACTTACAAAATCTCACTAACTGTCCTGTCTTGAGATAATACACATCTCTTTAACCTGTGCTTAATGCTCTCTCCACTCACATTGTCTGTACCTTTAAGACTTGATTAGCTGTAAATTCCAATCATTATTGAGTTTGTGTCTTTATATGCCCTGTTTGTGAACAGATCTTCCACTCACCTGACGAAGGAGCAGTGCCTCGGAAGCTAGTGGCGTTTGCTACCAAATAAAACTGTTGGACTTTAACCTGGTGTTGTGAGACTTCTTACTGTGTTTACCTCAGTCCAACGCCAGCATCTCCACATCATACTGATGGCAATCATACCTGTGAAACTTGAAGGTCAAAGCTGGTTTCAGATAGGATTCCTAAGCTACTCTGCATGAATAAACAACAACATATTGTGGAACTGTGTACCTAATAGTCCCACACTTGTGTAGGAAGTGAAGCGGATGCATGTGGTAGCCTAAGACATATCTTTGTTGTAACAACTATGTAACGTGAAATTTACCCTTTAATTTGAAGTATCATTTGCCCATTCATTTTTATTTTATCTCAACTTTGATTTGCGTTGGTTACAAAGTGTAATCCTGTGAATAATTTCTTCATTTAGGGGTCATTCAGGAAATTTCATTATCTTGGTTTATAGTTATCCCTCCTCCCCCAAGAATCGTAATAGCATCATTTGCCATAACAAATTTTAATTTGGAGAAAGGAGACTTTTCACCAAGGGATTTGTGAGCTGTGAAAATTAACAGATTAACTCATTGCAATTCATCTATTAACCATTTTAAATGAAAATTGGATGATGTACAAATTACATATGTGTGGGTTTTTCACATTCTCCCTGTGCCTGCGTGGGTTTTCTTCAGATACTCCCATTTCCTCCCAAAGTCTAAAGGTGTGCAGGTTAAGTGGATTGACCATCCTAAATAGTCCCCTAGTGTCCCAAGATATGTAGGTTAGGAGGATTAGCAGGGTAAATATGTGGGATTACAGGGATAGGGCCTGGTTAAAATGTTCCATCTGAGAGTCGGTGCAAACTTGATATGCCAAATGGCCTACTTCTGCACTGCAAGGATTATATAATTCTCCGATGATACATAGAATTTACAGCACAGAGTAAGGTCATTTGTCTCAGTTTTGAGCTAATTTGTGTACATCATAGAAATATCTTCCTATGCTACTAAATCAAATTAGAAACATAGGACATGATTTTATGGCTTCACTCATTCTGAAACCGTAAAATCCCACCTGAGGTCAATGGACCTCTCCATTGTCTGCCCCTCGCCTACTCCGATTCCCGTGGTGGGTGGGGCAGTAAACTAGGAGCAGGAGTTGGCCATTTGGCCCTTTTAGCCGACTCCGCTATTCAATACAATCATGGCTAATCCTCTATCTCAATGCTATCGTCTCACTTTCTCCACATACCTGTTGATGCCATTAAAAACAAAAAAATTATATATCAATTTCTTGAATATATTCAGTGACTTAGCCTCCACACATTTCTGTGATAGAGAATTCCATAGGTTCACTACCCTTTCAATGAAGAATTATTTCCTCATCTCAATTCTAAATGATCTCCCCCATATCCTGAGACTATGTTCCCTGGTTGGAGATTCTCCAACCAGGGAAAACATCCTCCCTGTATCTAGTCTGTCCAGCCTTGTTCGAATTTTATACATTCAATCAAATCAGCTCTAAAGCTTCTTTTCCTTTTTTTTCCCCACGTACTTACCTATGTATTCCTTAAATGCATCTGTGCTATAGTTATCTGAACTACGTCATGTAGCAAAATGTTCTACACCACTCGCTGGGCAAAGAAATTCCTTATTGAATTTATTAGATATGTTATATTCTGATCCCAGTCTCAGATTTCCTCATAAGTAGAAATATTTCTATTTTCCACCATTAAAAAAATTGTATTTAGAAAGAGCTTTTCATGACCTCTGGATGTCTCAAACTGCTTTACAGCCAATGAGGAACAATTTTGTTGTAATATAGGGGGAAAAAAGGGAGACACATGTGCACTTTCACACCCATTGCTGGAATGTGCAGTTTGAAAATATAAGGTGCATTCTTACATTTAATACTGACCAGGAGCTGGGAATAATGAATGATCTGCCTGTTTACATCCTGCCTGATTGACCTTCACAGTGGTCAATGGAAATGAAAACTGGGCAGGCCAGAAGCTGAGTAGTCAATCCACCAAAGCTGGTTTTCTGCCTGGCAAATTTGAAGCAAGAACTCATGTTTCCTGAAAATGTGACTTAGTTCAGGGGAATTAAGAAAAAAATAGCAATCTACCACAATGCAATCTGATTTCTTTCACATCTCACTCGGCTAATGAGCCTTTCTCTGATGTAGATGTTGGAAAGTTCACTATTCCAGTTGTAACATGCATGTTTTAAAAGAAAATAGTCCCAAGAAATTTGAGAAAGATCAATTTTAACTCGTAATCCCTTGAAATTCTAAGAAAATATTTTATGGAGAAATGTCAGTATATTTTTAATAAGGAAAAATAAGCCCTAAATAGGTGGATATGGGAAGGAAACACCTCATCAAATTCCCGAAGTCTTAATGCATTTTGAGCAAATCACTGTCGGAGGTCTTGTGATGCAGTGGGTAGCGACCCTGCCTCTGAGCCAGAAGCTCCGCGTTCAAGTTCCACCCCAGGATTTGATGGTCAAGGAAGGTGTATTCATTACATGATCAAACAGGTTGAATATGTCAACCTGCAAATCCTTCCAATGTGTCAATTGGTGGATGGTGACAGCAGGAGAGACTCCTGGTCAACCACATTTGGTACGAAGTGGTGCCCCCTCAAGCTATAAGTCCCTGGTGACTGGCTAGTGACCTGTTCCAGGAATTACTAGCCATGGAAGCAGACAAAAGTCTGCCTTACTGCATGACTAGGTGTGGGAAGAAAATTGGAACTAGATAAATTACTTGGAAACTTTACGGTGGCAGAATGGCAGAACTGTTGCCTCACAGCCAGGGACCCGGGTTCGATTCCTGGCTTGGATCACTGTTTGTGTGGAGTTTGCACATTCTCCCCGTTTCTGCGTGGGTTTCCTTCGGGTGCTCCGGTTTCCTCCAATCCAAAGATGTGCGTGTTAGTTGGATTAGCCATGCTAAATTGCCCCTTAGTGTCGGGGGTACAAGCTAGAGTAAATGCATGGCGTTGTGGGGATGAGGCCTGGGTGGAATTGTGTTCGGTGCAGACTTGATGGGCCAAATGGCCACCTTCTGCACTGTAGGATTCTATGATTTCTGTGAAATACTATTGATATTTAGATAAATACAGCACGCAGCAAGATCCCACAAGCGGCAACAAGGTGATGGGTTGGTTGATTTATTTTTTTAGTGTTGGTTATGTGAAGATTCCTGGTCAGAACAGCAGGAGAATTCCCTTTCCTTCTACATTAAGATGTCATGAACCTCTTAACCAATAATGACCCATCATGGTAAAAATACATGCAAAAACATTGAGGATTATTAGCAAGGATTCAACAGGAAATGTAGCAAATTTATTGCTGTTGTAAATTACACTTTCCAGATAAAATTAGGCATTTAACTGATTTTTGCACTCAACTCAAACTGCCACTAAAATCATTGGCTCAGTGAATAGATGTTTATTAATGAAAGTGATGCAAAACCAAGATGGAAGGTTAGATCAAATGTGCAGAAAAAAGCCTTAAATATTTCTCAAGTGAAGAGAATGAGAGAAGAGTGCGGGGGAGATGGTGGCATAGTGGTAGTGCCATTGGGCTAGTAATCAAGAGGCCCAGTCAAATCCTTGGGGACATGAGTTCAAACCCCGCCATGGCAATTGGTGGAATTTAAATTCAATTAATAAATCTAGAATATAAAGCAAGTCTCAGTAATGGTGATCATGACAACTGTCAATAATTGCTGTAAAAAAAAAACCCCATCTGGTTCACTCATGTCCTATAGGGAAAGAAATCTACCATTCTTATCTGGTGGTTGACTCTTAACTGCCCTCACTTCAAGGGTAATCAGGATGAGCAATAAATGCTGGCCTTGTCAGGGACATTTACATCCCATGAGAAATAAATAAAAGTAATTCTTGTCTTGTGAAAAGAAAACAATGACTGGGCACTGTGGAGCTAACATTTTGGTAAACTGATTTCGAGAAGAAGTAGGCAACGAAACAAGCATCTTGTGAGAGGATCAAAGGAGGAGAAATTATTGGAATGGGGTGGGGACAGAAGCTGCCAGACGAATTCATGATTGGAGCCAAGTGGAAGCAGGAGCAGCAAGAGTTTCTTACCTCATTATGTTTGAAAATCAAATATCTATTAGTCTGTGAAACAGCTCTAAGGTAAAACATTACTTTCTCTCTGATCTATTTTTCAATTGCTCAATGCTTATTTGTGCGAAATATAGAGGTTTCAATTGCTTGCAGTTTCTTCTATTGATACATTAAATGGTTTGCTCATTGATGCTTTATAGGGCTGTAGTAAAAGGAGTTTCTGTGAGAAATGTATAATGTATAACTCTTTCAATGTTTATTCACACATGATATTGTTACTGTAAAGTTCATTGATTCTGTACAGAATGTATACTAGGCAAAAGGCCAGCGAATGCCATAGGTTGGCATGGAAGTTATTTTTTTATTTGCATATTCTCATATCCAGACTGATTTTTACCCTTTGGGGAATATTGGGGGAAGTGATGGAAGGATTCCTGAATTGATTATCAGCCCATTGAACTGTTTTATGCACTCTCCTTCCCTGGCCAACAGGTCCAGACGTTGGACTCAACCCCTGAGCTTTTGCCCCAACAGCAGGGGCTCCAGCATTGTGCCACAAGACCATAGAGACTATGACTGGCCATTGGGTGTAGTTGGAGGTTCATTATTTGGTATGTAGGGAATGAATGTCCATTGAGGGTGTGTGCAGGGGTATAGATTGGCATGGGAGACATAGGTAAGATCTTTTGAATTTACTTTTCAAAAGTATTCCTTTCCAGGTCATGGTTCATGACCCCTTTGAGGTGCTTTATTTATTTATCTTTATTGCCATAAAATGTCAAACACAGGCACAGTATTAAAATCAAAAACAGCAACAACAAAATCAGTCAATATATACATAGAATTCATATTATCTTTCTGATGAGTCTTCTAAAAGTCACTACATTTTCAGCATTCAGAACAAAATTAAGCAAAGCATTCCAAGTATCAACAATTCTATGTGAAAAGAAATTGTGAATATCAATTGTGAACTAAATTTCTGTAATCTATACTGATGACCAGGCAAAATACTGTAATTGCAAGTAAATAACTTTTTAGGCTTAGAGATAGTATGGCCATACATCACTTTATAAAGTTCAATTAAATCAAAAATCAGTCTTTTCTTTTCTGAAGATTGTAATCCAAGAGTTCTTAAATGCTCCACATAAGTTATTCCATTCATGTCTTTCATTTTCCTGGTTACACATCTTTGCACTTTCTCTATAAGCTGTATATCGCTCTGAAAGTGTGGATTCCAAACTGTGGATGCATACTCCAGATGTGGGCGTACCAGCTGCTTATAGAGTTTAAGATAAGCGCTGGAATCCTGAATCAAAAAGGATGCATTCAGCACTCGTAAACATTTATTATCAGCCGTACTGCTTGAGCCACATGATTCGTAAACATCAGATTGCTTGTGACAGTCTCACAAAAACCTTTGGAACCACAACTCATTGAAAAGCTGGCCTGACGCCACGAAAATTGCAGAGAACTAGGAGATACTCAGCCTGCAATGGAGTCGGCCAGATGGAGAGTGTGGATGTTGAGTGTCACAATGGCCCACAACCTTATCCCATACTGACAAAAAGTTAGGAGTGTTGGGAATGGAGCTGAAAACCCCAAAATTAGGTCCTGGCCATCACTTTTTACTGTCCGTGGAATCTCTCAGACTCTGGGAAAATCCAATCCATTGTTTCATATCGATGACTGCACCAGAACTAGAAAAGATAAAAGTGTAACAAGCTTTACACAAGTTTTGAGACAGTGAAAAGGAAGACAGAAGGAGGAGATCTATGATCGGGTGGAAGATGGGAATGATTAAAAATGAAAGTTCAAATAAAGATTAAATAATAATAGGGACGATAGTGCAAAGTAAAATGTTAATGAAACAAACATAAGTCAAAGGGAGGTGTAGAATTATTTATTAGTGACGCAAGTAGGCTTACATTAACACTGCAATGAAGTTACTGTGAAAATCTCCCAGTTGCCACACTCCAGCACCTGTTCGAATACACTGAGGGAGAATTTAGCATGGCCAATGCACCTAACCAGTACATCTTTTGGATTGTGGGAGGAAACTGGAGCACCCGGAGGAAACCCACGCAGACATGGGGAGAACGTGCAAACTCCGCACAGTGACTCAAGCCGGAATCGAACCTAGGTCCCTGGGGGTGTGAGGCAGCAGTGCTAACCACTGTGCCACCGTGCCACCCTGTTTATAAAAACAGATAGGAACAGTGGTATCATTTTCAACAGCTGCTGTCTGAAAAAGTGGGGGCAGTGATCTGAAATTGTTCAATTCAAAGTTGAGTCCGTAAGACTGTAAAGTCTCTGTTGTTCGGCAATATCAGGAGTCATGTGTTTTATATTTTAATTTATATGTCCATTCATACTTTACTTAATTTCAGTGCAATACAAGCAGGGCTACATAGAGCAAGCTCTGAGAGCTAGGCCTCACCAGAGGGAAGGAAAGGGTTAACACAGACAGTTAGAGGCCTGCTCTGCCGACAGATAACGATTAACGCATGCTATCAACTTTTGATTGCAGGAGATCGTTCCGAATTATCATGACAATGGGAGAACCAACATTAAGACAGCCAGGCTCCATATAGTCTAGGGAGGGCATAGTCTTCTGTAGACACAATCTGTTGGACTTTAACCTGGTGTTGTGAGACTTCTTACGAAACCTGTTGGACTTTAACCTGGTGTTGTGAGACTTCTTGCTGTGCTTACCCCAGTCCAACGCCGGCATCTCCACAACACAATCATCTAGCAGAGGGGGGGAATAATTAATACATCATTGTAAATCGGTTGGGCAAATACAACGCTTTGTCATTATAATCAGGTAAACGGAACTGCCCAAAGAACTAATTAATGAAGTTGCACTGAACAATGTAGTCTGCATAACAAGATTAGAAGAACCATCTTGTATCCAACTTGAGGAATTAATATGCTAATGTAAACCTTTGTGATTCGAAAAAATCTAATAACCTGTACCAATCTAACACAGTCAGTGAGGGCTCGCAGGCAACCTGAGATTTCAGGCTGGAGTCCAGCTCTCCCTCATGCATGTGGAATAAAAAAATTTCTTGAAGTTCGACACGGACTCCAAGGCTTGACTCATTTTATTTTTCTCCGACAGTGCCAAATCAAAATATGAGGTGTTGGCCTTCAAGCCTGCACTGACTCTCATTAGAACAGTGTAGGGGACTGAGGATAGAGAGGTCAGAGAGGAATGGTGCTGGAGAATTAAAATGGACGACAATCAGAGAGTGCAAACAGAACGGATATATGCTGCTATGCAGTCATCTAAAAATGTACCTCTCTCCACAGATTCAGCTTTGTCTGCTAAAAATTTCCAACATGCTGGATTTTCACTATCTGCAGCACTTTGCTTTTGCAGTCGTGTAATGGTGCCAACAGCCACTGTTTCAAGTATTTGTTCAAGACTATCAAACTTAATTATGACTGGGACCAACAGCAGCTATGCTTTGTCCACTTGCATCATTGGTGTAAATAATGTCCGCAAAGGTATGAAGGAAATTGTTGAGGAGCATCATCATTGATTGATTCAAGCGTCATAGCATTTTGAATAGACGCATCTCCAGTGATCAACTCTGACCACCGTCCACTTATTGTGGAGATGGGCTGATGAAACACTGAATTACCCTGTCAGAACCCACACTGCTTTTAACTTTCAATGTCTCAAAACAGATAACCATTTAATGGAAAATAGTTGCAATATTCATACATTTCAGCCGTGATCTAATTGAATGGCAGAACAGGGTTGAGGGGCTAACAGCTTTTCCTATATTCCTAATGGATTGCCAGGTATGAAACTGCTCACTCCTAAGCATACTATCGCATTCCAGTCTGCGAGGGGGAGCATGGAAGACACATTGTTTGCAGAGGCCAAAGGAAATGAGTTACCTTTAAACTTGCTTTCTTGGCCACCTTCCTTTATCCAGTCTCTGTAAACTTAACTCATCCAAAACTCAGCCACCTGTATCCTAACTCTAACCTCAAACTCTATTTACCCATTGGCCCGTGTTTACTAATCTACAGTGACACCCAGTCCGGCAATGCTTCGAATTCAAAATTCTCACTTGTTTTTGAATCCCTCTGAGACCTTGTCATTCCTTAGTTCTGTAACCTCTACTGACCCTGCAGTCCTCTGAGATTTGCCACTCCTCCAATTCTGGTCTCTTGCAAATTACCCCACTGTTATCACTGAACCATCCTCAACAGCCTGAGGTCTACACTCTAGAATTCACTCCCTAGGTCTCTCTGGCACTTTTCCCCTTTGAGATGCTACTTCAACCTCTTTGACCTTGTTTTTGGACATTTTTCCTAAGGCCTCAGTTTGGAATGTTGTTTGATAATAGCTCCTATGAAGCACATTGGGAAATTTACTATACTTTGGCTTATATCATTTAAATCTTCATAATATATTCATCATTTTGTCCACATACACAGGTAGGTACCAATACTTCAGTAATCCCCCCTCTTCTATCCTACTTTACCCATGTGCACTTTCTCTGGGGCCCATATTTGTTGTATTATCACCTCCTCTTTTGCCTTGCATGTCATCATTTGTTATTCAATCACTTCGACCCTCCCTCTATCAGAATCAGATGGCCAGGTACTTAGCCAGTTACCTTTTCAAAGCCACAATTGAAACTTCTTCCACCATACTTTCAGAGTGCATTTTAGATCCTAAATACTCGGGATGTAAAAAAAATATATTTTTTGCCTTTGGCCCTTTTGCCACTCACTTTAAATTATTGTCCTTTAAATCATAGAACCCCTACAGTGCAGAAGGAGGCCATTTGGCCCATCAAGTCTGCACCGACCACAATCCCACCCAGGCCCTACCCCCACATATTTACCCGCTAATCCCTCGAACCTATGCATCTCAGGGGCAATTTAAACCTGGCCAATCAACCTAACCCGCACATCTTTGGACTGTGGGAGGAAACCGGAGCACCCGGAGGAAACCCACGCAAACACGAGGAGAATGTGCAAACTCCACACAGACAGTGACCCAAGCCAGGAATCGAACTCGGGACCCTGGAGCTGTGAAGCAGCAGTGCTAACCACTGTGCTACCGTGCCGCCCCTAATTCTCAATCTCTCTGCCATATGGTACAGTCTACCTCCACTCTGTCCAGAACCTTCATGAATTTGAGCAACTCTGTCAAACCTCGAGTGAACCTTCCCTTCTCTAAGGAGAACAGATTCAGCTTTGCCAATTGAAATTAATGAAGTCCCTCATCCCCAGAAACATTTCATTAAAATGCATGGCACACTCTCTAAAACCTTCTCCAAGTATAATGCTAAGAATTGGATCATATGTTCCAGCAGTGACCGAACAGAGTTTTATAAAGGTCCATTATTGCTTTCTTTTTTACACTTTCTCAGCTTGCTCTGTCACCTCCAATGATTTCTGAGCATTTATCTCCAGGTCTCGCTGCTTTTGCACCCTGTTTAGGATTGGACTCTTTAGTTAAATTGCCTACCCCTGTTTTTCCTACCAAAATGTATCAGTTCACACTTCTTTGCACTAAATTTCATCAGCCAAGTATCCACCCCTCTCACCAACCTGTCTAGGCCCTCTTGACATCTATTACTATCTTCCTTACAGTTCTTTCTGTACTGTACTTCCAAGATTTGTGTCATCTACAAATTTTGAAATTGTGCCCTGCACACCCAGGTGCAGGTTGCTAATTTATATCAAGAAAAGCAGTAGCTTTTGCACTGACCACTGGAGAATCCCACCGTATATTTTTCTCCAGTTTAGTGGAACAACCATTCACCATGGTTCCGTCATTCAAGTCTTTCGCACAATGAGCAGGATTTTCCAGCACTTCCTGCCAGCAGGATCTTCCGTTCCCAGCAAAGGTGATTCTGTCCCCATGGCGGGTTTCCCAGTGGTGCGGCCAACGAGCAACGCAAACTCTTGACCATTGATTTTGGTGGGACTGGAAAATCCTGGCAGCAGCCAATAGTGAGCCGCCTCTGCTGCTGGAAAACCACTGCGGGGGGGAGGTAGGGGGGGGGGCAGAAAATCACAGCTAATGAATGTCTTCTGAATTGCAGTGACTGTTGCTACATAAGTATCTGAGGCAGGCACCAGCACAGGTTGCAAAGAAAAAGCTAGTTTAAACTATGAGGTTCACAAGGAGGGTAGTTGGCCACTGATAAGGAAAGGGTTGTGGTTGTGGTGGGAATGGTTAGTTGGAACAGGCCGAAAATACACACTGCTGATGGCTTACTTTAAACTGTATCTGAATGTAGACATTTGTGGAGCAGTATTTCCAATTGAAGGGGATACACCACCAATACGGCAGTGAGGATGTACTTCCAAGATTTGCATAATACATTTAAAGGTGGTTTAACCAGTATGGGAGCAACTCAACAGTCAAATTCCTTCTCTCATGCGTAATCCTACACAGCGGTGGCAATTTCACTTCAGCCTACCATGCAGCATGTGACAACATCAGTGACATCTGCAATACAGAACTCAGTCGAAGCACAGGAAGGGAAACGCCCATCAATGTCCCTGTGGTGCTGAAGCAGGATTGGAGTTTAAACTCCAATATGCATTCACTTGCAGCTCACTTAAACTCCAATTTTCATTTGCTTGGGGAATAGGCAAGAACAAGACAAGACTTCCAAAATATTGTCACTATCCATGCTCAGACAGATTACTGACTCTTGTGGTGAGACACACTCATGTCCGATGCCATTATGTAGTCCTACACAAAGTTGCAATGGGCTCTGACGAAGGGTCGTTCTGACTCGAAACGTCGGCTCTATGCTCCCTCCACAGATGCTATTAGACCTGCTGAGATTTTCCAGCATTTTCTGATTTTTTGTGTCACAATTAACACTACCTCTGAAAGCCATGAGCTCACACCATCAATGGCAAAAGGAGGTCTCCACCACTGAAGCAAATAAGTCAGGGTTAGTTACTGAAAACGGACCTTCTGGATCCCTGCACCTCAACAGCAGGCAATACGTCAACACACCAGATAATCTAGAATACCAGGATGGCTGACACTGTCAGCTATTGCCCTGAGATGCTTTTGCCACTACAGTAAGATGACTTTGCAATTCCGAGGCCGGGTTTCCGCCTGTGCCTTTGTTGAACTCTCTGTACATGGGTAAGTGGGATGTTCCAGGAGTACGTGTGCACTCCATATCAGACAGATGGAAATACTACCTACATGGATTTCCCAATAGCTTGGTTTGGAGAGTCCTAAATGTGATGCTGAAGTTTGGTGCATGTCAGTTATCTGACTGACAGAAGGAAATTAAAATTAAAATTAAATCAAACTAGGAGCTTTGTTTTGGGAGTGTGGCACTTGGCAACTCATAGGCATTTCAATTCTCAACTGAAATGAACTGATCTCCATTTTATTATCTGTGCAGAAGATTATTTGTCATTTGTGCAACGGGCAGCTAAAAACCTTGTGGTGGACTTCATAAAATGGCCTCTGTTGGTGTCCGGTATGACGCTTTGGCAGTAGGTTGCAAGTAGAAAGGATTGAAGACTTTCCCTGTAGTTTCCATTGATCAGATGACACAACTCCAGGAACCCATCCTTTATGAGCTCATCATTTCTTTTTTCCAGATAACCGATCACTACCAAAGAACCACTGTGAGCTATAATATTGGAGACCGAACGTCATCCTATCCTCGTAATCTACTGCAAACCTTCCCTCAGCAACATACATCAAACTCACTCACTGAAATAAGAATTTTATATTCCATTCAGTTCTGTCACTGGTTGCTCTTCTTTAAGCTTTGAAGTAACCTGGAGTGAAATAATCACTTCTCTATCTCACTGTACATTTATGTAAAGCAGCATGAGTTCATCAGTACCAATTTAACTAGCAAGGATTCAGCTCTTCTCCAATTAATCAATTATTCACTCACTTGAATGAGGGAGAGGGGAGGAGGTGCAGTGGGAGAGATAACCAGAGTTAAATATTGCTCCTTATCCATCAACAGACTAACAATTCTGTGAGGCTATACCTTTAAGAATTTTTAAAAAAAAATTATGTCCTCTGCAGTTTGTAAGCTGGCCTTGTGATTTCATTGTGGCACCAGCTGTCTATTGGACATCTTTTTATTGCTGCTTCAATGATTTCAGTGGGGTTTTGTTTATTTTTACTCTGGCCTCAGATACCTTCTGGGATCTTTTATGATCCTGCATTGTGAGGGGGGAGATTAATTGACAAGTTGCAATGACTTAAATCAGGCCATTGTAGTTGGTCTATTGGAATATGAACACCCTGATTCAAGAATCAATTGATGGGCCAATCAGGGAGTCTTTTCCTTGTATTTAACTGGGAGTGTCAGTCCCAAAGGCAGACTGTTGACTGATAGCATGTTGTGTACTGCTGGTGGAATTGTAAATAAAGGCATTTTGGTGAAGGGACTTCTACCTCTGAAGACTTATTATTCAGTCAAAGTCAGGTGGTTCTGCTCCAGAAGAATTCAAGGACTTTCAGTTTTTGTTTTAAGAGTCTGAAGCTGCCCTGGTTGTCAAGTGGCAACTATTGCCCTGGTTGTCAAGAGGCAGTTTCTCTCCCTCTCCTTGGTTTTGGAAATTCTGCTGGCTAGCTGGAAGCATAGCTTTCTGGCCTTCCTGGAGTGGAAAATCTGCTGTTGGTGGTTGGCTTGCCTAGAGTATTTCTCTCTCTCTCTCCCTGGTGTTTGGAAAGTTGTTCTGACTTCAAGCTGGTCTGTGTGTATATCCAGAGAGCTGCTTGAAGTTACAAGACTGGGAAGTCAGAGTTTCAATTCTCCACCCAAAGGACTAAGTTCCAGTATGTGAGCATTCGGATTTGCTGTGTTAAACCTGTGGCAAGGGTTTTGTTTATGGGATTTGTTCAGTTGGAACAGTTTTTAAGCTGTTAAAAGGTTATACAACATCATAATTGGTTTTTTTGTTATTGGTAAAAGTTATTGCTGATTTTTTTTTCTATACACATTAACTGTATTCTTGTTAAACTTTATTTGATAAAAGCTCCCTAGTGGTTCATTTGAATCATACCTGAAGTGAAATATCTCATGCTCACCCCAGCCAAATTCAAAGTGCAAAACATAAGATCTATGCAGACTTCATGAAACGCTTTCAGGTTTCTGACCTGAATTCTAACAATTCGTACCAGCAATTTGCTCAGGTTAAAATTGTTAGAGTTAAATAAGGCCGCTTGGAGAAAATATTCTATTTTGCTAACTGTAGGAAGCTGGCAGGGATACTAATACCATTTTAGTTTACGATGGTTGGGGCGGCACTGCTGACTCACAGCGCCAGAGACCTGAGTTTGATCCCTGGCTTGGGTCACTGTGCAGAGTCTGCACATTCTCCCTGTGTCAGCATGGTTTTCCTCCAGGTGCTCTGGTTCCCTCCCACAGTCCAAAAGACGTGCTGGTTAGGTGCATTGGCCATGCTAAATTCTCCCTCGATGAAACTGAACAGGTGCTGGGGTGTGGTGAGTAGGGGATTTTCACAGTAACTTAATTGAAGTATTAATGTAAGCCTACTGTGACACTAATTAATAAACTTAATACTGTGATGGTGTTAGAAAAAAGGTTGCTACAAAATAGGTGGGAGTACTGAGCAGAGCTCCTTTGTGAAATAGGGTTCAGATCACAATCACAAGAACCTACTTGCCTGATAGAAAACATACAGTCAAACATCATAAATACATCACAAATTCAGTTTTACCCCCATAGTTACTCTGAAAGAGTTAGAAGGAAAAAAGCACTTCTAACTTCAGAGTAACTATTTTAAACACCCAGAACTTGTTTTCGTATATCCAAACCAGATAAGAGAGACAGCTGTCCTTGCTGTTGTATACCGCATGATTTCCCCAGCTAATTGTGTTCAGAAATGTGGCTAGTTTAAGCTAGAATCCATTTTGTGTTCTTTTATATTATGTACTCCTGTTTAACATGGTGGAGTTTATATGCATGCCTTCTGTGATCATATAATAATAGATTCATATATATTCATTATATACTATTCATCCTTATCGATATAAATTGTTATATAGGCCCCTGTACATCAGTTAACTTGTTTATGCAAACTTATAATCTTGTATGCTGGACATGGAGGTGACAGAACAGGATAGTTGCAGCCTTGAGATGGCCACGATTACACTGACTACGCTGAGGCAGCAGTAATCGTGAGAATGTGGATGTGACCAGGGGTGTAAATATTTGTCCTTAACTTGTATTTGGTGAGAAGTCTGGAGACCATGTTAGGAATCAGACTTCTCCCACAAGCTTGTGAAAATAAACCACTGTACTTTGACTCATGACTAGTCTCAGAGGTGTTATTTACCTACAACAAATTGGTGCCGAAACCCGGGATCTGTTTACGAGCCCGGTCAAATGTCCACAACCGGGCCACCAGAATAGATTACCGAACTTAAGAGTGGGTCAAACTACAGTGGGTGATCATCTGTGATGAGTGAAAGATGTCTGAACTGAGCACATACGGACAAGGAGGCGATTGACTCTAACACCCAGCCTTAGACTGGTTGTTAAGAGGGGAAACCCCCCTCGCGATGGTCAGGAAATTGAAGTGAGTGTGGGGTCTGGAAAAAGGTTGCCTGAGGTGTGATGTTCAGATGGGAGTGAGAAAGAGACTGTCTGAGTGATGCCGGAGTGGAAGGAAAAGCCTTCATGTAAAAACCGGCTTAATAGTATAAGCGGTGGGTACGGAGGGATCTGATCACCCCAGGTATCACCGGACTCTGATAAGAGTGACCTGTGAGACGGGAGAATAGAAGACTCCAGGTGGTGAGTATAAACTTATCTGTATTACGGTGGGATCACAAGGACAGTGGGGACCCCCGGGATCCCTGATAAATGAATATATGACTAAGAAGGATAAATTCATTACACAGATGATAAAAGGAGGGGGATTCAGCCCACCCGCTAGACCAACAACGAAAATGGTTGGAAAAGGAAAAGAAAGACAGAACTAAGAAAATTGGAGTTCTCTTAGTTCACCAATTGGCCAGATTAACTGAACAGGTCTCAGTCTCGGGTAAGAAATGGGCTGATGACAAAGCAAAAATTAAAATGTTGGAAGCTTCCATGTGTGTCTGTGTGTGTTTAACAAAGTGGTTGCGTGAATGTTTGTTAATTATACAGCTTTAAATAAAGTACACCTGAAACTACACCCCATTGTGGCCAGCCCCTCCACCATTTTAAAGACAGGCTGTCGCCAGCTCACCAAAAAATCCTTGAAATGGGAGTTCTCAATACCCAGAACTATGATGAATTAGTAGAATGGGCATCTGGAATTGGAGACGGACCAGATGAGAAGCCATACCCACAAATAAAACAGGAAACAGTTAGTGCAAACAGTGGAGGAGCTAAACCACAATTGTGGGAAACCGGGTCACTTTGTCAGAGGCTGTAGGGCTTCGAAGGGAGGTAGCAGGAAGGTGCCTACCTGCCAATTTTGTAATAGGGGGGCCACACAGGCCACCTGTTGGAGCAAACACGGACTTCCTCTGCCACTACAGGAGGGGGCAAACTGGTGAGGGGCAGCCCCCGTGAGTTTGGGTAAGAGGAAGGGTAGAATCTATGTGTCTGCACAATGTGAAATGTTGGTGGACACGGCCATATCTAACACTGACCTACCCTTACCCATAATGAACAAAATGATCTATGTAAAAGGAATTAACGGACAGAAGACCCCTGTCTACTTAAGAGAAACAAGACAAAGAAGATAGAAGTATTGTTAATACATCAGTTAGCTGGAGTAATTGAGCAAGTAGTTGCCTCTACTAAAAGATGGAGTGAAGATAAAGAAAAGATTAGAGTTAGAATCCAGAGTAAGGGAACTGAAGAAACAAAACCATGTGTTAGAAGAAAAGCAATGGAGAGGGGAAACTGTTCCTCTACCTCATGAGTCCACACAACAGGGACCAACCGCTCCTCCAGAGGAGTGGGAAGCGCTAGAACACAACTTAGTGCCAGTAACCTGAGGGGGAACAGATGCGCAGCCAAAGGCAAATTATAAACCCTTCACCCCAGGTGAGAGACAGCAGATAATGGCTTCCCTGGGTAAATTACAACCTAGAAGCGCAAACACTAAATTCTGGGAAGAATTAGATACAATCTGGGTAGGAAACCTGAGAAACGTACACCAGCTGGTCAGGGCAGCCTGTCCAGCAGATAAGTGGAGGCAGCTGGCAGGTGGACCCGCCGCTCCTCCAGCACAGGATTCTAGTGGGGGACGGTGGACACAGGTAGTCGCCCTAACATCGGAGATAGATGCCCAACAGGCACCCCTCACCCAGTTTAAAGCAGAGATTCAGAGGGTATTAGGGAATGCTCCCACTTACTGGAGCAGAATTACCACAACAAAACAGTTAAGAGGGGGATAATGCACGTAGGAGAATGTGACAATGAGGGAAACCCTAAAACTTGGGAAATGTTGAAGTGGGAATGTGAGAAGTATGAGACGGACAAAAGGGATAGAGCAGGACAAGAGAGACTGCAAGGAAAAGACAAGACCAAGAATAAAAGCCAAAATATCGATACGGATGAACAGGAGAAGGAGGATTGGTGGAATAGACCCAGTGCCACTGCAAAGACAGAAAGGACTCAAATCAGGTTAAATTGGTTGGTCTGAAGCGTGATAGACCAAAGAGGGGGGGGTAAAGGGTTAAAAGAAACAAGCAGGCTGTAAGACTCTGCATGGCACAGAGAGAGGATGTAATTGTGCGATCGAGAGCCTCATGTGGTGGAATAGGGTATAGCAGATCAAAGTGAATTGCTTCTCTGTGTGCGAGTTTAATAAATTACTTTCCCCCAGTTGAAATTTTACGATAGTACAATTGAGAGTAGGAGCTGTTGAAGCCTGTTCTTGTGGAGTGTTTGTTACAGGCAGTGGATGCAGTGCTTTGCATCTTGATTTAGCCTCAGGGGGCTGGGGAAGTGTTCAAACTGTTAAAGATTAAAGTGACAAAATTTCTTGAATTTACTTCTATTTTGAGTTTAATTGCAGTTTGGAAGAAAGAAGAATTAACGTTCTGTATTCTCTTTGAATGTTTTACTTTCTTTAATGTTTTAATGTTTAGAAAGGATTTAAACCTTGGAAGGGACCATGTGCCCTTTCCTTTGTCTTGAAGTCGAAATTATAAGAGAGTTAGTTGAGAAATTAGGAGAAGAAAATAAGTAGTTTTGTAGAGAAGTAGAAAAGCAGGAACAAAAGAATGAGATGAATATATTGTCTGAGTTAGTTTTAAAGTATATCAAGTTAGTGAAATGAATTGTAGTTCTGATTGCTCCAAGTTCCAGCAGGAGATTAATCAATTAAAACCTCAGTTGTCAATGCAGATAAGCATGTTGTTGTTAAGTATTTTTAATCTGCATTTGTTGCCAAACTTTGTAACACCATGAATTGTTGGAACTTGTGTTGCCAGTTAGTTCTAAATAACATTTGGACCAATATTGTATTATGTTGTTTCGTTAACATGCAACAAATTACATCATCAAATATTGATGATAGTTCTGACTAGCCCATCCAAAGGAAAACCTGACTACAGTACTAACTTCTGGAGACCAACACCAATGCAAATTGCCCAGTTAGAATGCAGTATTAAGGTCCACAGAATATAGTGATTTACGTACGTCTGATAATTTTAACCAGTTACAGAATACCAAACTATGTACTGCTGTTGGAATTTCATGTGCCATCTATTGTTCAAGGTTTGCCAAATATAAAAACACTGCAAAGTTTAAAACCTAGCCAGTTAAGAAGCAAACCAAAACGTTTCTAATCAATTAACTAGTATGAATTGTACCTACTTTAATTTTGATTTGGTGCCTGTTATTTTCCTAGAGTGCGAGGGTTTTTGATTTGGAGCTCAGTTCAAAAATGGAAACGACTTAAATTAAAAGGGTTTGGATATCACAGTTATGATATGATATCACAGTGTAAAGCGGCATGATACAACTGCCGCTCGATTATTATACAGTATAAGCACTGCCATATAGACCCGAGAATAAAATCAAATCCTGAAAAGCCTTAACCAATTTTATATAATATATATTGTGTATTGATAAAAGCATAATTCTGTAGGAGAGAAGGCTATTTATTCCAAGCTAAATGTTGGTGCTAGGCATTTGAGTAGTGGCATTTTGTGAAGTACTGTAATGCGGCGCTTGCACGCAAACAAATGAACAAATTAGATATAATGTAAGAGTATATCATATAAAGATCGTAGCTGTATGGCATGTGATTTTAATGTCTTTTGATAGAATTATATACAAATGAATGGATGTCCAGCTGCAGCCAAAAAGCCAGTGCAAAGTGTTATTTGATTCACACTAAGCTTTCTATGGAAGGAGGACATGTAATTAAATGTATAATGTACTAGCTAAAACCATACAGACATCGGGTAAAATGTGGACATAGGTATTGCCCACTATACTAGTGAGATTAAGGGCTACCACAAACCGGACAACCGGATTAACCCCTTATGAACTAATGACAGGACGGGCGATACAATTACCAGAAAGCATCATAACAGGTGGGACTGATGTAGGTCCACGAAAAGATAAAATCAGGAGATATGTTTTGGAACTAAGCACCCAACTAAAAGGGATGCGCAAATTGGTAAAAGACAATCAGGAAATAAGAGATGCGGAGAGAGAGCTTGAAATGCTCCCTGACGTCCCAACAGCAGGAAGTCGCGTCCTGGTAAAAACATTACCAGGAAAACCTGGGTTTGCCCCCAAATGGAATGGCCCCTATGAGGTTATCATCAGTGGAGACGCCTGTGCCTGCATAGATATGCAAGGCAGGGGCATCTGGAAACATTAGACTCAGTTGAAAGAATATGCTGGAACTAATTGGAAAAATATGTGATATACTTCAATTGCAGATATAAATAGACAACGACTGACCTCCAAGCAAGCTGAACGGGTTCACGGGAAGTTGCGCGCAGGCGGTATAGCCTTTAAATCATTGTATAACGGTCGTGCAGGTTATTATTAAGTGATAGGATGCTTCTTTTGCTTCTTCTCACGACCCTGTCCCTGTCGGCCACTGAGAGGAAGTATAGATGGAATTGTGAGGATTTAGGGACAAACTACCGTAAACATCTCTAACGATGACTCTGTCTATTGTAACCACCCGACACATGGGATAGGCCCCTGGGAGGTGACCCGTAGGGACCGCTGCTCAGGATCCCTTAACCATACCACGTTGCCAACCCTGTTGGAGGGGCGAGGTGATTGGGAACTTCCATGCAATGTAACCTGGTGCAGCTGGAGTTTCCAGTGCTTAATTGAGGAACCAGGGGGGGCCTGTGCCCAACAAAGGCAGAGGATTCAGGAGGATGAGTACCTCAGCAAGAGACTTGACCGATCTACACAGTCATTGCACCAGTCCTCTAGAAACACCTTTGTGTATATGTCTTATCTGTATGCATCACAATCAAATCTGAGCAAGTGCTGGGTCTGTTTACACATTCCCACGCATGGAGGAAAGGGAGGAAATCCTTTATTCCCTATCCCTTTATCAGCTCCGGAAATTATAGAATGGGTTTTAAATCAGAATGCAACCCAGGAAGGGACAAGGAAACTGGCATTCAAAACCCCATTGGGTACCACCATGCAGGGTACGTTTAATATCAGTGACAGTGACGTTGTTTTAGAGCTAGGGGGCAGAGGGTGCACTTTATCGACCTTTAAGAAACATTACCAACCCAGCTATGACAGATTAGATTCCCCACCCTACTTTGTTGTGAAAAAAATTAACAAAGGGGATCTATCTGCCTGACAAGAAATGGAACCATACCTGTTGGCCGTAGCTACTGTATACAGCAGATTAATGTCACTAATGACGCTTGGGCCATGGTACAACAGGTCACAATCAAGTGCCCCACAGCCACTGTCCCAGTTAGCCTCTCCTCTGCTTATGTAAGCAGGATGACTGCATTGACAACTGAGGTTTTAATTGATTAATCTCCTGCTGGAACTTGCAGTAATCAGAACTACGATTCATTTCACTAACTTGATATACTTTAAAACTGACTCAGACAATATATTCACCTCATTCTTTTGTTCCTGCTTTTCTACTTCTCTACAAAACTTATTTTCTTCTCCTAATTTCTCAACTAACTCTCTTATAATTTCGACTTCAAGACAAAGGAAAGGGCACATGGTCCCTTCCAAGGTTTAAATCCTTTCTAAACATTAAAACATTAAAGAAAGTAAAACATTCAAAGAGAATACAGAACGTTAATTCTTCTTTCTTCCAAACTGCAATTAAACTCAAAATAGAAGTAAATTAAAGAAATTTTGTCACTTTAATCTTAAACAGTTTTAACACTTCCCCAGACAGATATTTTGTCTGTGGAAACGATGCCTACCCGTGGCTTCCCTGGAATTAGGGCAGGATCGTGTTATTTGGCATATGTGGTGCCCTATATTCACCATTACACTGACTTACGAGACCACCCCAAGATACACCTGCTCAGGACCAAGCGAGCCATTAGTGAGACAGAACAGTTCTTCATGATAACCTACCCACTTTATGGGACGGCAAAGGCAGCACAGGAACTTATACGGATGGCCTCGACCCGAGAGAGAATTGCAAATGAGGCTAAAGATGGGTTCGAGGAGGTTAGCACGGCCGTCTCTGAAATATCAGTGGAGGTCGTAGCTATTCGGACTGTGGCGTTACAGAACCGATTGGCACTTGATTATGTGTTAGCCTCCCAAGGAGGAACATGCACTATAGTTGGCTTCGAATGCTGTACGTATATTCCAGATGCTTCGGAGAATGTAACTCGCTTGGCAGATCATGTTAAACACGTGGCGAAACAATACAGGATGAGGGGAACCAATATCATAATTATAACCCCCGGGCTGGCTGGGGCAATGGTTCAGGTCGTGGGGTTCATACCTGATGCATGGATTGATTGTATTAATTGTAATTGCTTGCTGCGTTTGTTTGGCATTATTGAACGCCTGATGTAAAACAGTAACAGCGCTTATTATGCCGGGCGCAAGTGTACAGGCAGAAGGGGCAGACCTCCTGACAAAGGAGCTAGGCCCATATGCTGATAATATTTGGTTCTGAATTGGTCATGGGGCCATGCTTGGGCCTGGCCCTGACCAAAAGAGGGGAATGAAGAAGGGAACGGGTTAATGAACTTTGCACAAATCTTAAGTGTTACAAAGCATTGAAACCCGAACTTTGTAATACTTTGGGATTTGTAAGAGGCATTGTAGAACTTGTTTTTGTGTCTGTAGAACTTGTTTTTCCTGTATCCAAACCAGATAAGAGAGACAGCTGTCCTTGCTGTTGTATACCGCGTGATTTCCCCAGCTAATTGTGTTCAGAAATATGGCTAGTTTAAGCTAGAATCCATTTTGTGTTCTTTTATATTATGTACTCCTGTTTAACACGGTGGAGCTTATCTGCATGTCATCTGTGATCGTATAATAGATTCATATATATTCATTATATACTATTCATCCTTATTGATATAAATTGTTATATAGGCCCCTGTACATCAGTTAACTTGTTTATGCAAACTTATAATCTTGTATGCTGGACATAGAGGCGACAGAACAGATAGTTGCAGCCTTGAGATGGCCACGATTACACGGACTACACGGAGGCACTGAGGCAGCAATAATCGTGAGAAAATGCGGACGTGACCAGGGGCGAAAATATATGTATAAATATTTGTCCTTATCTTGTATTCACCGGGAAGTCTGGAGACCGCGTTAGGGATCAGACTTCTCCCACAAGCTTGTGAAAATAAACCACTGTACTTTGACTCACGACTAGTCTCAGAGGTATTATTTACCTACAACACAGGCACAGCAAGTAATTCAGAAAGTTAATAGAATGTTATTGTTCATTGTGAGGGGAATTGATCACAAAAGTAGGGAGGTTATGCTTCAGTTATATTGGGCACTTGCGAGACCACATTTCAAGTACTGTGTACCGTATTGATCACTTTCAATGTGGAAGCATTGGAAACAATTCAGAGAAGGCTTACCAGATTAACACCTAGAATGGGCTGGTTCTCTTATGAGGAAAGGTTCTATCCATTGGAGTTCAGAAGTGCCTTGATTGAAACGTGCAAGAACCTGAGGGGTCTTGACAGGGCGGATGTAGAGAGGATGGTTCCTCTTGTGGGAGAATCTAGAACTAGAAGTCACTGTTTGAAAATAAGGGGTTGCCCATTTAACACTGATGAAGGAAAATGTTTTCACTCAGGTGGTCGTGAGTCTGGAACTCTCTTCTTGAAAACGCTGTGGAAGCAGAGTCTGAATATTTTCAAAGCAAAAGTGAATAGATTCTTCGTAAGCAAGGATGTGATAGGTTATCGGGGGCAGGCTAAATTCAGATCTGAGGTTCCTATCAGCTCAGCCATGAACCTTCTAAATGGCAGAGCAGATTCAAGGGGTCCTATGTCCTACTCCTGTTCATTGCTTGTATGTTCATCTTGATTTAGCTTTCTCTCAGTAATAAGCCATTGCATGAATTTTTTATATTAATTGATGGGATTTTGGTGTCACTGGCTAGGCCAGCATTTATTAGGCCATCCCTAATTGCCCCCGAGAAGATGGTGGTGTGCTGCCTACTTGAACGGCTGTAGTCCAGGCATTTGTAGGTATGTCTGCAGTGCTGTTAGGGAGGGAAGTCTCTATTAGTCAAGCTTCCATGTAAAGATGTTTATTGAGTTTGTCAGAAGAATGCAAAGCCCCTTCTTATTTAAGTCTCCAGGTTCTGTTCCTCATCAATCCAATTACTGATGACTGCCTTTACCTGTGCTATCTCTGTTCCTTTCCATTAACATGGTTTGTTTTTACAGCCTTATCACAAGCTCAGCAAGTTTAATTTTAAAAGACTGAAAAATAAGCATTCCTTTCATCAGCACTATTTCTAGCTTCCCAATGCATCCTGATTGAATGTTAGGCTAGAAATTGTTATCAGTTTGCTTCTTGACCTCACAACTCTGTTTATTACAACAACTTGCATTTATAGAGCTCCTTAACATGGGAAAAAGTATACAACTGCTTCACAGAGCTGCAATTAAGCTAAAGTGGATGCAGAGAAATCTGAGGAGATATTAGGAGGGGGTGACCAAAATGTTTGTGAATAATTACCAAATTATGTCTTACACTCCCATGTGATTTGCCACCCCGGCACATGGTAATGACCATCAAATACATCCTTGGATCAGACATCATCAGGGTAATTGCTTCACCTTCTAGGCACCTCTCTGCTTGCTGCTGATTATTCAGCCTTCTGATTGTCACAACAGCCCTCGTATCATGAGGCTCTGAACCATCTCCTCGATTTGCAGACAATGACACCATTCACTCTGCAGCATGAACAGACAGACACAATAAGGGACAGTCCTATTACCATGGTGATTGCTGGCACAATAAACATATAGGGAGATTCAACCTCAAGTCCTTTCACTTGTAGATGAAAAGTAATTCAATTCGACACAAATGCACAGAGCCTGGTTAACATTGCCAACATCTTCTTAAAGCATTTATGTGTAAATGGCAAAAGCTAGCAGAAGGTCGAGAAGTACAGCACAGAATACTGTCACCCTTCAGTATGGTAAAAGAGATGATGCATAAAATCTGCATGCGAAAGTGAAGATTGAAACATCTCATATTTTAATGGGTTAAATCATGATAACAAACCAGTTTCTTATTGTGTGTATTAGTTGGTACTGGGGAGTAGGTGATGTCCTAGAGGCTAGCCAATGCCTCAAAGCCTCGTGATACGAGCCAGATTATCCAGTCATTATTTCATTGCTGTTAGTGGGGTCTACCTGTGTGCAAATTGACAGCAGTGCTTCCCACAACAGTGACTGCACTTCAAAATAAGCGCAGCAAACTTTGTGCTGTTGGGCACTCTAGCAACCAAAATTCTACATTAACCCCAATTTCTGATGTTCCCCGAATACAAATTGTCACTTAACCGACAATGTTTTCTGGAACCTGTACTTCTACACTGTATTATTTTATACTTTACTCTATGTTTTAATGTACTGTTAAAGATTAGAAGTAAAAAGAACACTGTTCTTTACTTCCTGGGTACTTGCATATTAGTTCATGCTACAAGTATTGCGTGATGTTCCAATGGTAATAGGAACTCTCCTTTAACAAGCACTTTGGATTGACCGACACTAATTATTGGTGTTGGTTGGTATTTTTTACTCACGCCTGCTGGACAGTAAAGATTTTACTGTACCTCATTAGCTATAAAGCACTTTGGGACATCCTGTGATCGTAATTCTGTGATCACATTCTGTGATCTACACGGATATCAGAAGGACGTTTTTTTACACAGAGGGTGGTGGGGGCCTGGAATGCGCTGCCGGGCAAGGTGGTGGAGGCGGACACACATGAATGGAGTGGGAATGGAGGGATACAAAAGAATGGTCTAGTTTGGACCAGGGAGCAGCGCGGGCTTGGAGGGCCGAAGGGCCTGTTCCTGTGCTGTATTGTTCTTTGTTCTTTGTAAATTGTGCTAATATCACAGAATTGTTACAGTGCCAAAGGGGACCAACTTGTCTGCACCAGCCCTCCAAATGAGCTCACAGCATCAATGACAAAAGGAAGCTTAGTGCCTTTTCTCCATTCCCCTACACATTTTCCTATCCTGCCTGAGGTCTACAGATCTTTCAATGGTCCATCAAATTTTCCGTCGCACCCATGACCATTCCCGTGAAGCATGGGACCAGAAAGTTTACCCCGTTTTTGCTATTCAGCTTGTCGGTGGGTATAGGTGAATTGGGCGCTTTCTCCCATTCCCTAGATCTCTTGGAAGAAAACTGAGATTGATAGGGACGGAGACTGACAGGAAAATTTGTCTCTTTCTGCTGGGAAGTCACTTCTGTCCTGCAGCAGTCATTACACTGCGAAAAGGGAATTTGGCCTTCCAAATATGAACACTTGTGTTTTCTTTCTCTCTCATGTAATGAAAATAGGGGCAGTGAATTTCACTCATATAAAAGTTTTCAGAGATGTGCAAGGGTGAATGCAGCTCTATTGACAAGAGTCTTTGTAGAATAAAGCAAACTCCATTCAATCTTTTCTCAAGAGCATGATGTGTCTTTGCATATATCAATGTTATTAGAGGGATGGAGATGAAATCTGCTGCTAACCTTTACTGAGCTGCAGGGTAATAATATTTGGTAATTCATGAGGTAGCTGGAATATGTGGATTTAGGAAGATCAGCAGAATTTAGTCAGAATGCTGTTGAGTTCCTTTGTGTTTCCTCAGGTATGTGCCCCAAACTGTCAATGGACAATGATCATTAAAATGCCTATTAACGTTGCTTGTTTTATATTTCATCTATATAAAACCTGTGTTTCATATTTTTTTCTACTTACTTTCTCCAATTCACACCTGCGCTCCGAGTAACAGACTTTGGCCCTTCGTCTGGTTTTATTTTCTGTGGTCCTTGAACAGAGTTTACAAACATAAATATCAGGAGCTGATCAGAGAGAGAGGGGATTGACATTTTTACCATTCCAAAGTGTGTTTATCTTCCAGTGGACCCGTGCTTGAATGTCATTAACACAATTGTTAGATGTTTCTCTCTGGACTTTCCCTCACACTGTCCTGAGCAATGGGGGTGTAATTCAGTGATGCCAGTAGCTCTGTGATTATTTTGACATCAACATGTTGACTCAGTCTTTTCTCCTTGGAGAGACGTAGGATGAGAGGAGACCTAATAGAGGTATATAAGATATTGAGAGGCATAGATCGGGTGGACTCTCAGAGGCTTTTTCCCAGGGTGGAAATGGTTACTATGAGAGGACACTGGTTTAAGGTGCTGGGGGGTAGGTACAGGGGAAATGTTAGGGGGAGGTTTTTCACACAGAGGGTGGTGGGCGAGTGGAATCGGCTGCCATCAGTGGTGGTGGAGGCAAACTCAATAGGGACTTTTAAGAGACTCCTGGATGAGTACATGGGACTTATTAGGATGGAGGGTTATAGGTAGGCCTAGAAGGTAAGGATATGTTCGGCACAACTTGTGGGGCCAAAGGGCCTGTTTGTGCTGTAGTGTTTCTAAGTTTCTATGTTTCTGTATAGAACGAGGGACTGATTATAACCCAACAGCATAGACATTAACAGGACAAGAGCTACAGATCCAGGCCAGTAAACTTACTACAAGGTTAGTGCTGACACTCCAATTGGTGCCATTTTTACAGTGACCCATCCTAGGTGGTCATTGGGCCCACCTACTACAGCAGGTAGCCCCCTTTAAATTGGTTTACAAGCTGCTGCTGGACCCTGGGTTGCTACTTAAGGAAGAAACTGCTTGGAGTGTGTCCCCTTCACTCCCTGACTGGTTTCACAGCAGTGAGGGGTTGTTACAGCTGGAGAGGCCCTGAAAAGGTTAAGTTTTAAATTACTTTGGCGGGATCACCAAACTACCCTCCCCCAACCTTTGAACAGAATGAGCCCTTCCCCTATCACTGTTCCAGCACCCACCCCTCTCAAAACCAAGTCTTGCCCTGCTACTGATATAATAAGTCCTTGCTTACCATTATAGTTGTGTTCCTGAAATGTGCACTTAAGTGAAACAACTTGAGTAAATCAGATTTTCACATCACAACCAATGCAGAAGTTGCAGGTACGTTCTTCTGTCAGACCTTTCTCATCAGAAAAATACAAATCATACCCTCTAAGTTGAACTTTATACTTTGTAAATGAAATAACTTTTGAAATAAACAGTAAAAATGTAAAAGGAATATGCTAACTCTCTCTACTTACCTCCCACTGGTCACTTCTCCCATTGGCTGACCATCCTACCTGCTACCTCTCCCACTCGCTGTTTCCTTCTCCTAAACCCTCACAATGGGCGTAGTGTGTCCCTGTCTAAACCATGGAATCATCACAAATGGATTTTTAGGACCATAGGCGATCATACAACTCCTTGGGCAACTGCTTCGCTTTTCAATTATAGATCATGGCTGATTTGTCCTTTAACCCCATTTACCCAATTTTCGTATCCAATGATAGTCTGCCCTGATTTTAAAAATCTCTCTATCTCTGTGGATTACCACCAGAAGGCCTGAGGATTATTTCTGGGATATTGAGACCAACACAGTTCAACTGGCTCCCTGTACTGGCACACATTGAACCTCCGAATGTCCACAGGGATAATCTCTTCCTCAGAGAACACCGTTGAATGACAGCTAATGAATGACAGCACTCCCTCTGACACAGGATCTCAATAAAAACTACTCACTCATCTGAAATCTTGTAGCCCCTACTGGAACACAATCCATACCCTACACATGGATAAATCCACCTCTCAATGGCACACCTCATGGTTGAGTGATAACATCACCCACTGTGACCTGGTACTGACCCAAATGGTGCAGTCCCAGGTGCCAACACTCTATGGAAAATCTGGACAACTCTCAATAGCTTGGGCCCGATTTTAACATCAAGTTGCACCCGTTTTTGGACGCGGAAACTTAGTAAAGTTGCGTGTGAGGCGAAACGGGCGCATTTGAATGCATTTAAATTGAATTAATGGGCTGGACACCCACCTTTTCCGGCACTTCCCCCTTCACCACCACGTTTGGGAATTGGCGCGAATCAGACATCCTCAATAAAAGTCCGATTTGGGCACTCCATTAGTGAGGAGGTAAGTGCACGGCGTCCGACAGCTCTCTGCTACTCACGGGTGTCCTGTTGTTGCGATCATTTTCTGTCTCGGGTCAGTGGCGGCTTTGCGAGTGTGTGGGGGGATGGGGGGGGCAGAAAGCCCCAGGGCTTCCAGAGCTGTCCCTGCAGCACAGGACCTAAGTTCCTAAAAAGAGGGCAAGGGAGGGAGAGGAACCCGGGATGCCAAACACATGATTCATATTTCTCCATTGAATATAGAACAAAGCACCAACAAAATTACATCACAGGAATAGGCTCTTCGGCCCTCCAAGCCTGTAGCGACCAAGCTGCCCATCTGATTTATAACCCCCTACCCTTCCGGGAACAATATGCCTCGATTCCCATCCCATTCACAAAGCTGTAGAGATGCCCCTGAAAGGTCACTATCGTATCTGCATCAATGACCCCCTCCGGCAGCGAGTTCCAGGCACCCACTACCCTCATACATCTCCTTTAAACCTTGCCCCTTGCACCCGAAACTCATGCCCCTGAGAAGTTGCCTCAAAGTGATTGAAGGAATGACAGATGCTCATATCTTGACAGCAGCCTGACCATGCTGTCGCTAACAGCCCACTTCTCCCCTTCCCCTCAGAGCTCCAGCACCCGCTCCTCAAAGGGGATGAGGACTCGGAGGTATGGCTCACCACCCCCTGACTTTGCCCTCTCACGGGTGTTATGGTCAGTCTTCTCCTGTGGAGACAGAAGGAGCCATGAAATAAATGGTGGCGCGACTCCTGTAGAGTATCAGGTGATGGCCCTTAGAGGGCAAGCACAGTGGGGCTCATTCGGGGGAAAGGAAGGAGGTGCTTGGGGGTCAGGAGCTGGAAGCATGCAGGGTGCTGGCGCTGGGAGGATCTGGAGGAGATCTGGGGGAAGATGCAAGATAGGGTTCAGCATTCACACTTGCTGAACAGATGAGGTCGTTAACCTTTTTCTGGCACTGCTTCCCGATTTGGGGGGCCAGTGCCCTGGCATTGACCGAGGCGGCGACTTCTTCACAGTTCGAATTTCCATCAGTTCCCCTGGGTCTGTGTCCCCTGGGAGGAAGAGGGTGTCCTGCCTCACCTCTGCTGCATCCAGTAGTCTCCCCAGGTCACCCTCAGAGAATCAGGGAGCTGGTCATGCACACATTTTGTACAGGAATGCCTGCCTGCCTGTCCATTCTTGAGTTTTTAATGGAGCTGCCCCTCATTAGGGCAGATCAGCTGCAGGCAGTTTGGCAGAACATTCCAGCAAGTTCCATGCATTTTGTTTGTTAGCATTGAGGGGAAGGCAAGTGAGAGGGGCATGTGGTAGATCAGTGCCTCAATGACTGGGGACAGGGGAGAGAGAGGAAGATGTCACAAAGTCATCAGAGTCTGGAGGAGATGGGGTCCATGTGCGGGAGGGTCTGGGGTGGGGATGAGGGAATCATTCTGCCTAATATCTATAGGTGGATCTCTGTGCCTGAGATGAGTGAGGGAGGAGGGGGGGTCCGCTGCCACTCTGCCTGAGATGAGTGAGGCGGGAGGGTGGATCCACTGCCACTCTGCCTGAGATGAGTGAGGGGGAAGGGGGGGTCCGCTGCTATTCTGCCTGAGATAAGTGAGGGGGAAGGGAGGGTCCACTGCCACTCTGCCTGAGATGACTGAGGGGAAAGGGGGGATCCACTGCCACTCTGCCTGAGATCGTTGGGGGGAAGGGGAGGAGGGGGCTATGATTGGTCTGGATGGCGGGCAGGCGGGGGGATAAGGGGTTCAGTAATGTTTGTGGGGGTGGGGCAATGTATGTGGGTATTAAAGCTTATGGTATTTGCTACCAAATAAACCTGTTGGACTTTAACCTGGTGTTGTGAGACTTCTTACAATGTATGTGGGGCCAGGGGGAGGCATAATCCAGACCAGGCACGATGTGGTAGGGGAGCAGCATTCTATCATTTTTTTTTGTGAGCATGCGCAGTTGGAGGCGCCGATCGGAGCAGCAGTGTTTTGGGCGCGATAAGCCCAAGAGATTCTGCCCTGAGAGATCCATTCCTGGTGGCAGCACAACCACTGACACGGCCAGATTCGCCAACCTCTCCTCTGGCTGGGATTCTCCAGTCCACTGCTGTGAATGGAGGTTTGGCTGAGCGCCAAATTCTCTGTTCTTGCTGGCAGCGGGGACAGGTCATACCAGACCGTAGATCCCAGCCACAGTGTCAGCTGAAGCCATTGAATGGATTATCAGCCTCAGCATAGATATGTAACTGCTTCCTAGCCACAAAATGTAAAAAAAACCATTATGTAGCTCAGCCAATTCGGTGTTGCCCTGTATATTGTGTTATGCAGAGATGATACGCTCCAGATTTAATGTTTGCAGGAGTTTTATTCACAATGCTTTTAAAATGCTTGCTCTCATGCTCATACCACCAGTTTCAGTTTTGTCTCTCGCTGTGACCACATCCAGACATAACTAATCGTACACAGTGAGCAGCCATTAGACACATGTAATGAAACACCAAACAACTGATACCACCTGCCAACATGGTGGCAGTCATCTGTAGGGAAATATGATAGTTATTGGTATCCAATAACTGGATACCACGGCTGGAATTCAATGCTGGCAAGAACCTCCACGCTTGCTGACAGCGTCCCCTCCCCCCCCCCCCCCCCCCACGTTTCCTGGCGATACGGGGCAGAATCAATGGGAAATCCTATCGATAGCGGCGGGACTGGAAGATTCTGCTGCCGGCGAATGTCGCGCCACCTCCCATCGTGAGAAACACGCAGCAGGGAGGCCAGAGAATCCCACGTCTCAGTGCAGCTGGAATCTCAATGGATGAGCAAGTTTTAGCAAGAGGTTAATAGATGAAAACAGGAGGAAAGAAGAAATTTCAAAGAAGCAAAGGAGAGGATTCCCTGGAAAAATGACAGAGAAACAATCAGTGCTGTCTATGTACACTTCTCCCCTCTTCTAGTGCATGTGAGTCATTAGAAAAACATTTATCTTAATTTTTTTGAAAAGCAATGCTACTTGTTGGCAGATGCCACAAGGCTACTGTAGCCTGTGGGATTTATGCACAACATTAGTTACTGAGTTAGGAACAAGAGGTCAGAAAAATACAGATAACTGGAGATCAACTTGAGGAATCATCACTAATTTGTCTGCTAAACAGGTGTCTTCCCATACCTTTTGAAATGTGCATATCTATCACAGCGTCCTTAAACGATCTCTTCAAATATTCTACCTAAATGTTTAAAATGCAATTTTGTTTGGGCTATCAATCAGATAAGATATTTGCTCTAATATTACTGGCAGGTTTCTCATTAGATTTTGATGAAACGTGGGTAGATGTTTATGAGAGGTCTGAGATATGAGAAAAGGTACGAATAAAATATTGGCAAGTACTGTGAGGAGATTGGAATATATTGTGAGAGTTGAATTTTAATTGAGTGAAGCCAGTGGGGCTAAGCATCAGGATTGGATCTTATGTGTACCTTAAATGGATAATTACTTTTGTCAGGTTGTTCTGAGAGGTGCCCATCATTTCAGATCTATCTGGCTGCACTAAATCCTCTTTCCAAAATACTTCTGCAGTTCAATCCCAACAAATGCATGGGTTTGCCAAGAAATGAGAAACTCAGATCATGATTTTTGTAGATGGTTTTTAAATAAATAAGGCAATTTCTAATATTTGTGCCTCAGGCCATTTAATCACCCAAGAAAATATGATTAATCAGTTCACTGCTAGGACCATTGCTTAACAGTACAGCAACATACTGGTTCAAGCAGCACCTCCTGAGCTTGTGATCTCTATCACCCAGAAAGATAAGGGCAGCAGGAGCAGGGAGAAACCATCATCCCCAAGCTTCCCTCCCAGTCCTGGTTTGGACATTTAACACCGTTTCTTCATTATTGTGTGGTCAAGACCCTGGACCCCCTGATTGGTCCGGGCTGTAGATGTATCTTGAATACACAGATTGCAGCATTTCAATGGCAACTAAGGATGGGCAGCAAAATGTTGGCCTTGCAAATGATGCCCATATCCCAAGAAGGGGTGAAAAGAAAAATCTAATAATGTGCTCTGAGATCGAGTAAGAAGTTTAACAACACCAGGTTAAAGTCCAACAGGTTTATTTGGTAGCAAAAGCCACACAAGCCTTGGACTTTAACCTGGTGTTGTTAAACTTCTTACTGTGTTTACCCCAGTCCAACGCCGGCATCTCCACATCTCTGAGATCGAGGCAGGGGTGTTTCCCGCTCGCGGGCTGTTATGATGTTGGGCCGGTTTCCAACAATATGGCATATGGGCAGGCCAAAGGTCAGGAAGCCCTCTTCCTCTGTGTTATTTACACGTCGATTTAAAAGGTGATTGACCTAATTAACTACTCATCTCACTGCAGTAATAGTCGGAAGGCAATAATATGTCTTCAGCATGAGCTTTACGACAGGTAGGGAATCCATTTGTTTTAAGGGTAAGCTTGTTTGGGTGGATTTAAAACTGTTGCTGAGTCCAGAGTCCCTGCTTTTCAGCTCCAACTCAGTTGGCTGTTGAGACTACCCATTTGAGTGACATTTTGGATTTCTTTTTCATAAGGACGATTCCCCTCCTATTCAGAGGGGTCTTTTGATTATACATTGAATGTGCTCCTTTCTGTAACACAGGGCTGTGTGGTGAAACCTCTCAGAGACAGATGGGCATTCTGGTCTCAATTGATGACATGTTCTCCAGTGAGGAGGAGAGAAGGATTAGGAGGCGGAGAAGGAGAAGGGTGCGAAGAAGAGAGGAACTCAGGGAGGCTCAGTATGTTGTTGTACCTCTGGAAGGTGACAGAGCAGCACCAGACCTGGTTGAACCGGAGGGGCCCAGAAACCCTCATTGGAGGTGCAGATGAACTTACACTGATTTGAGGGTGTACAGGCAGAGAGAGATTCAACTACCTGCAACTGAGTGGGGCTCAGTGTCAGAGAAGACTAAGGCTTTCAAACGTGATAGTGACATCACTGAGTCGCTGGCAGGGGAGATCTCATTCAGCTGCATTGGGGACCGCCTGATACCTGTCGGATTGTCAGTGACAGGACACTTTACTTCTTCACAGCAGACTCATTCCAGGCAGCCCGTGGAGACCAACAAATTGTTCACCATGTTTCAAAGTACGGGAATCACAAGCGGAATTTCCCCCCCAAAAGCAATGTCTCATAATGGTGGGAATATCAGAGTGATCCATGCCAGTCTCTGAGGCGTGCTCCGCACCTCAATCGTCCCACACTCAGTCATTTTTTGGGAGAGTGGTTAGTTGGGGACCATTACTGTGGGGAGGGGGGCAAGCCTAAAAAATGCCAGTGAGCCCAGCTACAGAGAACTTGGACACAAGAGTACCCCGAACTCACAATGCACTGGGGGACCCGCTTTCTCCCCTATGACTATTGGGACCTCTGCCCTGCCTCATTGGCGGCATGTTCCCCCATCCCCTCAGCAAAACAGGTTGCCGGCATCGGGGCCCTCTCAATGGCTCGCTCTATCTGGGCCTCCGTCATACAAAGAACAAAGAACAATACAGCACAGGAACAGGCCCTTCGGCCCTCCAAGCCCGCGCCGCTCCCCGGTCCAGGATTGAATCCTGAATCCAGGATCCCCGCCCAATTTTCCAGCCTATCTACATACCAATATCCTATCCACCGAGCTGTCCCTCACAGCTACGATGCTTTGTTCATTACAACCTATTAACTCGCCCCCACCCCCCCATTCCAGACCATGACAACGTCATGCTCCCCTCCATGCCCCACCCCTGCATGCCCCACTGAATAGCCCTCCCCTTCATTGCCCCCCCAACATAGACCTGTCATAGCCCCATATTCAGGCACCCCCATCATAGCCCCCACTCAGGCTCCATCCCTGGCACTGCTCCTGGCACACTGGCAGTGCCCAACTGGCACTGCCAGGGTGACAGGTTGGTACTGCCAGTGTGCTATGTGGACACTGCCAGTGTGCCAGGTGGACAGTGCCAGGTGGGCACTGTCTAGCCATGTCGTTGACTACCTGTGAGCTTCAATGGCCTCCAAGCCTCCCCTGGCCATTGTGCCAGGTCTCCACTAGCAGAGGTCAGTATTGATTCTCGCGCCATGCCCAAAGGCTGGAAAGTTCTGTGAGCTGGGAATTGAATGGGCTATGCATATTTAAATTCTACTTTAAATATGCTAATTGGCCTTGTCCCCTCCATGGGAGTGATCTGGTTTATGCCATAAGAAAGGGACTGGGATTATTGCAAACTGTTTGGCACGAAACCGATTTTTAGGCCCGCATGCTATTTTCTGGGATCGACACGACATGCGCTAGGCGTGACAATTCAGAAAATCCCCCCACATCTCCTTCATGCAGGATATCCAAAGTCAAAGTCTTGAAGGTCAACCCATGGAAAGTGACTGGCCCAGATGGGGTACTCGGACAAGCACTCAGATCCTGCACAGACCAGCTGCTGGGCTATTTGCAGACATCTTCAATCTCTCTTTACAACAATCTGAGATCCCTATCTGCTTCAAGAAGATGACTATCATCCCGATACCAACGAAAAGCCAAGCAGCGTGCCTTAATAACTATCGTCTGGTGCCTCTGACATCCATCATTATGAAGTGCTTCAAAAGGCTAGCCATGGCATGAATCAATTCCACCTCCCGGACTGCCTGGATCCACTACAGTTTGCCTACCACTACAACAGGTCCACAGCAGACGCCATCTCTCTGGCCCTGCACTCAACCCTTGAACATCTAGATAACTAAGACACCTATGTCAGACTCCTATTTATTGACTAGAGTTCAGCTTTCTGCACCATTATTCGTATGAAACTCATCTCCAAACTCTGTGGCCTGGGCTCCTCCCTCTGCGACTGGATCCTGAATTTCCTAACCCACAGTCCACAATCAGTAAGGATAGGCAACAACACCTCCTCCACAATCATCTTCAACACCGGTGCCCCACAAGGCTCTGTTCTCCGTTCCCTACTATACTCCTTATACACCTATGACTGTGTGGTCAAATTCCCCTCCAACTCGATTTTCAAGTTTGCTGACGACACCACCCGTAGTGGGTCGGATCTCAAACAATGATGAGACAAAATACAGGAATGAGATAGAGAATCTGTTGAACTGGTGCGGCAACAGTAATCTCTCCCTCAATGTCAACAAAACAAAGGAGATTGTCATCGACTTCAGGAAGCGCAGAGGAAAACATGCCCCTGCCCACATCAACAGGGATGAAGTAGAAAGGGTCAAGAGCTTCAAGTTTTTAGGTGTCCAGAT